>NC_027754.1:1145197-1157335 GCF_000695525.1 Brassica oleracea var. oleracea | reverse complement strand
TCCAAAATCTAACCCTAACAATACATACAATACATACAATACTACAACATATGTTTGCCAAACTCCTAAACCAAAGTATTTCATGATTCACTACTTCCACTCATCTATCTTCAAAACAAATCAATTTTATCATATCTTAATTTATATCACTTAAAACTGTTTATAATTACTTGATTTTTATTTTTCACGCATCAAAATATTTTTTTACAAGATTTATAAATTATTTTTAAAATAAACCGGTACCAGACGACTTACACTTCAGTCGTCCAGACGACTTCCAACATCTCAGACGACTCAGACGATTTACTAGGGCTATATTCGTAAAAATGACTTCTGTTTTTTTGTTTGGTCACAAGGGGCTGAGCTGTAATTTCACTAGGCTTTTAGGTTAGTTTTGCATTTGATTCAAGTTTGGGGTTAAAATCAAGTTGTGGGTTAGTTTTGGCAAAAACCCCAATATATAATATAAGAAATAGAAAAATTACATTAAACATCTATCAATACTATCAAAGCAGAAAGCCTTTTTTTGAAGTATCCTTCTGTTTCAACAATAATTACGGATCTCAGCTACTGGATTATTTAAAACCTATGTTTTTTATTTACATCTGTATTTTCAAGTTTTCCTTTTAATGCAACACCTATATTTAAAAAAAAAACATTTCTCCTTTTGCTGTAACTAAACATTTATAAGGGGTCACATATGTATGCAGTCAAAACTGTTATGCATAATTAAAACTATCGGCACAATCATGATTAATGCAATTCTTTCAAAAATATGTCATAGCATTGTTATAAACGTTTCGACTTTTCATATTAAAACTATCGGCACAATCATGATTAATGCTATTCTTTCAAAAATATGTCATAGCATTGTTATAAACGTTTCGACTTTTCATATTATTGGTATTATACATAGTGAAGTAAACCCCAATTTTCCCATTGCTTATAAACTATGACATTATTTTTATATGTTTCTGAAACACCATCAAGCCTCTAATCCTTTGAAACAAAAAGTCTCTGTCAACATTCACGATTCAACAATAACAAATCCATAATAGAGCCTTCAGAAAGACATGTATTTAGTAACTTTATATATTATCTTCATATATACAAAACAATAAATTCTCATTTTAGTTTATATTAGCTGCTTAATTATAGAGTCTATTTGCAAGCTAATAGAGAATCATCCAAGAAATAATCTCTGCTTTTAAAATAAAAATTTAATAGCTTCTTATCTCCATTTTGCAACTTTAAATTTTTAAATCAAACTAACTCAACGATTTTAGTTTGAAATATATCATATTTAGTTTCAAATCCAATATTTTCCTAACTAAAATTGCTCGAGTTCTCAAGGCATATGTAGTTACCATAATATCAGGTGAGAATCTGATGTATAAATGAGAATATATAGCTTTTGTTCAAAAAAAAAAAGAGGAGAATATATAGCTAACTAAAACAAGAAAACCACTAAATTTGTTAATTTTTAACTAAAAATAAGAAGAAAAAAAACTCGAAAAAGGTAAAAAAAAAAGGGGATCTTAAATGGTATATTTTCTCCTTTTTCAAACTTAACACATTAAAATTTTAACTATCTCAGCGATTTAGAAGAGAAGATTTACCCAATAACTTATTTAATTCAAAAAAAAAAAATTTCCTAACTAACTTAGCTAATATTCACAAGGCATATTCTTATGTTACCTACTTATCCTTTCCTATATATACTAACGTAGGCAATGAAGCGATGTCTAGCACACCAGATTTTTACCGGAGAAAATTAACAGAGAAAATGAAGTCATCACAGAAAACACTTACCTTTCTGACGTGAAACCATTCAAAACCAGTATGTGGACTCAAGTGAAAGTAATCCCCACCTTCGCAGACAAAAAGGTAAAAACAAATCGCCTCTTTATCAATCAGTATTGTTCCATTCTTTAGATTATCAATCAAATACATATCTAAAAATATAAAAGCCTTTGAATATTACTTACTTTTTGTTTTATCTTCTGTTGCTGCCATTTGTAGTAGCCCATAGAACTTTGTATTTGACCAATAATATTGCATATAATTTTCTGAATAAGCAAGTGAAGACATCGGTTAAAATCATATTTATAAGTCTTTAACAACTATTTATCAAATTAGAATTTAGAATAGATATGCTAAAAAGATACTTATCTGATGAACCGAGTAAGATTGTTAAAAGAACCGAGTAAGATTGTCACAAGTAGCAGTTCAAATAAGCTTGTGCTTAAAATAGAACCAATAATAGCTACCAGAATCTAAACGACCTCTTTTTCAAAATAGAGAAAGAGGTCTGTCTGAAGTTAAGTAATATATTCTTAAATTAAATTATTAAAACAGAGATTTAAGAGTACTTATCTTTATTTTTCCCATGTTTAGCTCATATAAACATTTGAAATGGACAGATGTCCTATATTTTATCCTAAAGAACATTGAATAGAATTCTCATTACGAATAAAAAACAATTTTACTAACAAAGAGAAAGGGGCCAGTCTGAAGGTAACTAACCTTCTGTATTCAGTTACATTATTAATTAACAATATACAACTATGTAAAATAACTAAGAGACGTAGCAAAGAAGTAAAAAACTTTATAAGGAAGAGACAAATAACTTAACTACAAGTCCATTTTTTAATATTTATGCCCCTGTGAATATTTAAGTTTATATATTCGTAAAAACAAGGAGCATGATTATCCCATGATCCTTAATTGGATTTCTTAATGATTATTTAATATTTTAAATGTATTTAAGTGGGGTTAAAAATTCTAGTTAAGAAACTCTTATTTTGAACGGTCCAAAAAGAGTTTCTTAATTAGGGGTTCTTAAAAAAAATTTAATAAAAAATTTATTTATTAAATAAAACATATTAAAAGATAATATTTAAAACATAGATTTAACAAAAACATAAAAATAAAGATTAGTACAATTATTTTCAAAAAACATTTGAGCTTAGTTGTTGTCTTCTTGACGTCCAAATTTACAACATATATGTTCAACCAAATCAGCTTTCAGTTGTTGTTGTATTTGTCTATCACGAATTCTTGTTCGAACACCTATCGTATTGCCGATATTTGTAAGCATATCTGTAGAATACGTGAGATCCACATGTGAAGTTTCGGTGTCTTCTCCTTGTTGAAACTCTGAAATATCAAATTGAGTGTATCCATCTCGTTCGTCTCTTCTGCTATCATAATAATATTATGGAGTACTATATTTTTTACACTTGTTTGGAGAAGAGAAGGAAGAATATGAGAAGGAAAAGATTGCACAGCAGAGTTTTAAAGACAAAATTTTTATGGAGAAATTAGGTGAATACCCTAAAAGAAGTGGAATACCTTTAGAAGGGAGGGAAATGTTTATGATCCGGGGGGGGGAAGGAGGGGAAATAGGGTATGGAGTAGATTTGGTGGCTAGAGAGCACAAATTTTCTATTTTTATTACTAGATAGTCTTTTAAAGACATGACACAAGAAAACAACAGTATTGGTGAAAGCCTCGGTCACAAAACCCATCACATAGTATGATATCATTATCAGTACGTAGCAATACTTTTAGAGACACAAAGCTTGAGTTTGGGAATGAATATTTGTTCTTACATCCTCGCTAGAAATCTCTCCTTCAGAATTGAATAAAGCTATTTTCTGCTTTACGTAACTAACGTTTCTACTCCTCTCAACAAAGAGCTCAAACTCCTTCCCTCCAAAAGTCTTGACGAGTTGACAACTTCTTCCAGGGCTGGACTAAGAGCTACACTAGCAATTGACATACCAACTGTACAAACTTCTATGCTAAAATCCTCAAGAGCTGGAGAAATCCCTAGAGCTCAACAGGAATAAAAAGGCTGAAACACCAGAAAGTCAACCTTTTTATCTTCTTCCGTGTAGTTTAAAACAGACCCAGGTTCCTGCACGGATTCAGGAACTCAGAAACGAAGATCTTTGTAAATCACATCTTGCCAACCGAATTCATATTGAAGCTACACAAATCCCAAAACCACCTACGCCTTCATTCAGAAAAGAAGCTGAACAACCAATGATCAAAGGAATCAGGTAAGCATATACTCATCAATCACTAATCAACCAAAACTTATAAAAAATGTAAATTACTCAGATCAAACTCATAGATTTAGAAGAAAGAAGAAAAAAATTTTATACCAACCTCTACCTCTCTTGTATGGATGATGATCAAGAATTCTAATTATATCTAAACTATACAACCTTTTAAAAGCTTAAGGTCTCATCTATATAATTAGTAATCGTCAAAAGCTAAAATTAGCTCAAAAAAGCCTAACCAAAAGTAAAGTTTCAAGTCAACAACGTCTTTATCAAAAGCCAAACAAACCAGGCTGGCTTAAGTTTTGATCTGACCAACAAAGTTAATTATAGATTAATGATCCATTATCAACAACAGCACTATACATTGTTTATCGCTAATTACAAGTCTCCGATCATCTAACGAATAATCAGAACCGCTACAGAAAAATAAAAGTTGGATTCTAGTTTCTACTTACCTAACTAATCATTCATTATCGGAAGAGATTAACTACAAATAAATCGATTCTTCAAAGAGATCGAATTTACAAAAAAACATTCATACCTCGGAATCAGAATCCGTGAAGCGATGAATCGATTGAAACTGATTCGTTTACGATCTGGAAACTATTTTCAGAACTTTCCCAGGAATCCTCCTCGAGAAAATTTAAGCGTGTGTACCCAGAAAAAGAGAGGCACAAACAGTAACAACTAAACGAGTCTTCTTTGAACAGCAGCGAATTTTCTACGGGATCTATTTATAGTCTTCGACGTCGCTGACGGAAGTTTTTTGTCATCGTCTAACACAAGAGAAGACGAGGAGGAAATAAAGAGAAGACATAAATGCATGGTTTGTTGACATGTGGGTTAAAAACCCTTTAGTAATCGGTCACTAGAATCCTATATTAAAGATCGGTAACATGTATTTTATTTATTTTTGATTTAATTAAATGCTTCATTAATTTTAAAAACTGTCTTTAGAAACCCGGATAATCATGGTCTAATTGAATAGGCTTTGAAGTTCTCCATCCAGGTTAAACATTTATAAAACAGTGATACAAGAGAAACTCGAATGAGGAAGCGATCCATCTTTTACAACCTAGCTCCTTCGAGATGAATGATACTTTGGTCTGGTTGCCTGAAAAGTCGGGGGTTGTATACTACTAAATCCGGTTACGCGTTGGCTAACTTACAGAGTACATGCCACAGAACAGAGCCCGCTTACAATTTTAATTGGAGATCGTGTGTATGGAATATTGCAACGTCTCTTTTCGTGGAAGCTGTCAAACAACGGGGTGAAGCTCTGTCACGAAGAGGAATTAATGCCAACACGGAGTGCAAGCGCTGCGGAAGAAGTGAAAGCGCGATGCATGTTTTCTTTCAGTGCTCCTTTCTGCAAGAGTCTGAGACCTCATGCCTGCTCTCCTAAAACCTCAGGCAGCTACCGCAGCAATTCCGCAACTTCTCGATAGCTGTAAGCGCATCATCAATCTCCCACCCTCCGGTTAAAATCAACTATTTGACCATTAAATTACTAAATTTTATTATCAAAAATAGTTATATTCTAATTTTATTTTTATTCTTCCTTACTTATTTTATGTTTGATGACTTTTTAACAGGAACAAAAAAATATATTTGATTTTCATCGGAGATTCTTCAGACCCATCTCAGAGGTACGACCAAGATGAACCTTGCTCAGATCGAGCATCGGATTCAACGAAGTTATCTGACATTCAAAAAATAAACTTGAAATGAAAAAAAAAATAGATCTGTTGGAAAGAAACTCAAAAATAGTTGTGATGATACAACTATATATCGATCAAGAAGAAATAAGAGATAGGACATACACCTGAAGAGATCTGAGAAATTGGTTTGACAGTAGTGGTGAATCGCAAAAGAATCAGGTCTTACTCTTGATAGAGAGAAAATGTAGACTTTTCAGATAGATATTTTTGAAGAGTTAAAAAAAAACAACGTGTTCCATTTGCTTTTCTTTTATTGTTATAGAGCCTCATTTTAAATGAGCTAACGTTAAACACGTGCAGATTAATATAATTATAGCTTACTTTTTTTTTTAACGTCTGATTAATTATGCTATTATAATGATAAGAAATATTACATAGACGATTTTACAGCCGACAATATAAATTATTAAATAAACTTCTAAAGCTAATTATTTAATTTAATTTATATTTGGTTACTTTATTTCAAATATCTTAAATATTGACATTGTTAGTATAAATGTATAACGATAGTTTATAAATTTATAATTTTGAGATCATGTACCATTTTTAGTACTGTTTAGTTAATGATAATTTTAAAAATCAGTCTCACACTCTTAACTGATTTCAATTAGATTATACATATTGAAAGTCTTTCATTATTCTCATTGGTTAACAAAAAATCACTATAATACAAACAATATAATTGTCATATATATTTAATTCGTTAGATCACCAATCTTGTTGATAAAAATTTAACGTTCAGAAAACTAAAATTTAATATAATTATAAACGAAAATAATCCCGCGCTTTCAAAGCATGAGTCAAAATCTAGTCGTAATATTACAATTTGATATAAAAACAATTAGATAAGTATGTATAAAATAAAAAGGTAAATCTACAATATAAGAAATATAAAAATTACATTAAAAATTTATCTTAAAAATGTATAATTTTACATTTTTTTATTATTTTCAAATATTTTTATAAGTAAATATACAATATCAAAAAACAAGCATACAATATAAAAAATGAAAATATTACATTAAACAGCTATCATAAATTCATAATATTATCATTTGATATAAAAACAAGAAAATTATAATGAGTAAATATACAATATAAGAAAAAATAATAAAATAGATCTTTTGATGAGCCAATGAAATTCATTAAAAAAGATGGATAAGACGAATATTATGAGGACTCTATAACAATTCATCCATCCAGATAATAATACAAAATAGATTTGCATTCATAAAAATGGTCAAGTGTAGCCAAAGTGTTACAAACAAGACCCATAACTCGTACAAGAGATAGGTATTTTTAACAGAACAAATTAACATGATAGTGCTTGAAATAAATTAATTCATAGGATTAGTCGGGCCTTCGGATTCCGATATCACAAACTATATAAAAAAAATTCTAATAGTTCTTTGGAGTTTGAATCAACTTCAGCCTTTAAAATAGCATTTCCAATGATACTGTACTTTTATTCTAAATATAGAGTAAAGGTATTGAAGTATACTAAATTTATATCAAATTTCAAGATTCAAGAAATTGTTAAGCGGTAATTATGCACATTATATGAAAGTATTGACAGAATCAAGCCTGATTAGAATCTAGTCAAGCACGCCTGATTAGAATCTAGTCAAGCACATGCTTGGAGTCAAAAGTAGTTTTAGAAGCCAACTTTGTTGCAATAAACGCCTACATCTTGGTTAGTAACTGTCCCACTAGTGTTGATGGTAGAGTGTTGATGGTAGAGTGTAGAAGCTCTGGAAATAGAGGATAGCGATACTAAAAAGAACTGTCGGTTAAATACAAAAGGTTTTTCTCGAAAATGAATGTGTCTAATATAGTTTTATGTGATTTAACTAATTTAACTATTTAACAACATTTGGTCGAAATTATTTGTAAAATAGAATACTACACATTGATAGTTTAAAATACCCACAATTGTTTTGTGAAAAAATATGTTATACTATTTTATTTTGCTATCTTACATATATCCACCACACAAAAAGAAATTGATTAAAATCTACTTCATAGTAAAATATATTAGTAAATCCAAGTTAAAAATGATGGTATATAGCAGTGTTTGAAATAAATTTAACTTAGACATGATTTCATGTAATAATCAGATTTTTAAAAGGAATCAACAGAATAGTGTGTAACAATAAGTTTTCAATTGAAAGACTAGCAAGTATTAAAATTTGGTTGTAAATCGTTTTTTGTTTAATAAAGAGAATTCATTATTAAAAGCAAACATAGCGGTACAGTATCTCAAAAAAGTTCTATAGTAAATAATATTTATGTTTTGTTATAATAATATTATTGATTTATTCTATATTATTTTTAAAGAGTTGAATTACCTAGAAACTAACATATGGCATGTTTTCTGCTAGGTATCTTAAAAGAACTTATTTGGAAAATTATTGTTTATATTTTCTGTTTTTATTTTATTTTAGTTTTCTTTCAATAATAAGATATTCATTGAATATCTTCTAAGGAAAATGTACTATGTCTGTACATCTATATGTGTCTTTCAATAAAGAAAACATAAAATATATATTTACATGTATTTAATTTTTATATTTTAAGATAGATGTCTAATGTAATATTTTCATTCTTTATTTTTTTTTCATTTACATTATAAGATAGATGTTTAGTGTTTAATGTACTTTTTTCATATTTATATTATGTATTTACTTATTAATATTATTTTCGTATATTATATATTTACTTAATATCTATATATTACATTTTAACATAGACGTTTAAGATAAATTGTTTATTTTCATTTTAAGATAAAATTTTAATGCTTAATATATTTTAATATAGATATTTATATCAACAGGGTGGATTAACTCCTAGTTTTCCTAGAATTTGTCATCTCTAATTCTAGTACGATGAGACTTCGGAGTGTCAAGAGCCAAGTGGAGGAGAGTAGGAGAAGGGCGTTAAGGCCGACTTATTTCCAGCGAGGGAAAGAGGATTACTTGGTGAAGGAGAAGAAAGGAGTGAAACTGACAAGACACGATAAGTTGTTGAAGAAGTCCATGCACAAGGAGGCTCTGGTCTCTGTTTTGGAGGAGAAGAAACCGGCGAACGTGATGGCCGTGATGGAGGAATTGGTGGCGAGGAGGAAGATGATGAAGTGTGTATCAAATATGGAGGAAGGAGAGTTGGGCTTGCTACCGAGTTTCGTACAGAGGTACTGTACAGTACCTAGGTATTCAGCCGTGTTGATGGGCATTGACAAAGAAGGTTTTTGAGACGAGAGCTGAGGATATTAATAACAGTAAAGAGGATTTTAAAGGGCTTCTCAGGAATCTGAAGAGGGAGGTTAATCCGGAGATTAAGATTCAACAGTCTCTCATGGAGAGTCACAACAAGACTCTTACGTCTCTGTGCGTTGGGAGACTGGTATTGGTTGAAGCAGCTGAGAATCGGCTTGTGGGTGTTCCTCTAGATGGATACATGAAAGTGACAAGACACGATAAGTTGTTGAAGAAGTTCAGGCACAAGGAGGCTCTGGTCTCTGTTTTGGAGGAGAAGAAAGTTCAGTGCATCTCATTCCAGATCTTTGTCAAGAATTTGAAAGGGAAGACTATTATTTTGGAAGTGCTATCCTCCAACACCATACAAAGGGTTAAAGCAATGATTCAAGACAAAGAAAAATTCCACAGTACCATCATCAGAGGTTGATCTTTGAAGGAAAACAACTTGAAGATGGATGCACTGTTGCTGATTACAAGATTCAGAAGGAATGCACAATTCTTCTTCTTCTCAGTCTCTTTGGTGGTGTTTCAATACCGATAAAAATGACCTTTTGAGGTTCCATAGAGCGTCCGCATCACCGAAAAAACTTTTTCAGAAAGATGCCACATGATATTATTATTTAAAAAACAAAAATAACTAATAAGTAAATATATAATATAAAAAAAAAATACATAATAAGTAAATCTATACTAATATAAAAAATATAAATATTATATTAAACAATAATATGTAAATATACAATATAATGAAAAATAAATAATAAGTAAATATACAATATAAGAAATAGAAACATTACATTAATCATCTATCATAATATTATCATTCAATATAAAAGCAAGAAAAATAGAATAAGAAAATATCCAATATAAAAAATAAACAATAATTAAATATGCAATTAAGAAATGAAAAAACTAAATTAAACATCAATTTAAAAAAATGTATAGTAAAATAAATATACAGTATAAGAAATAAAAAATATTATATTGAACATCTATCGTAATATTAGAATATATATTTTTACAGATAGGAAAATGTCATTAACATTATATTAAACATCTATCGTAATGTTAGAATAAGTAAATATAAAATACAAGAAAAAAGATAATAAGTAAATATATATACAATATAAGAAAAAAAAGTAAATATACAATATAAGAAATAGAAATGTTACATATTATAATAAGTAAATATAAAATAAAAAAAACTTAATAATAAGTAAATATACTATATAAGAAATAAATATATTACATTAAATATATATCGTAATATTATCATTGATACAAAAGCAAATAATTTAGAATAAGTATATATGTAAAATAAAAAAGTGGATAAACAGTAAGTAAATATACAATATAAAAATGAAAATATTTAATTAAACATCTATCTGAAAATGTATAGTTAAATGAAAAAATATATAGTTAAATAAATAATAAGAAATATACAATACAAGAAATAATAATATTACATTAAAAATGTACCGTAATATTACCATTTGATATAAAAGCAAAAAAATTAGAATAAATAAATATACAATATAGAAAAAAATTCTAGGATAACCCTTTTTAATTTTTTGTTACAAAAATAGTACTCAATGAGAAAAATATCAAAAAAACTTTATTAAAGAGTAAAAATACATTTATACCCTAAGGTAAACTAATATAGACTTAGAGTTTAGCGTTAAGGGTTATAAAATATAAGAAAAATACATTTCTACCCTAAGGTTAACTAATCTAAACTTTATAAAAAGTAAATATACATATAAGAAAAAATAAATAATAACTAAATAAATAATATAAAAATTAAAATATTACATTAAATATCTATCATAATATTATCATTTGATATAAAAGCAAGGAAATATATACTAATAAAATGAACATTTTGAAGCTCCATGAGGCGTTCACATCAGCAAAAAAACTCCTTCCAAAAGATGACACGTGACATTATTACTGAGAAATAAAAATAATAAAAATTAAATATACATATAAGAAAAAATAAATAATAAGTAAATATACAATATAAGAAATATAAATATTGCATTAAACATCTATCATAAATTATCATTTGATATAAAATCAAGAAAATTAGAATAAGTAATTATACAATTAAGAAATGAAAAATCTAAAATGAATATCTATCTAAAAATGTATAGTAAAATAAATAATAATTAAATACACCATATAAGAAATAAAATATTATATTAAAATTATTCTTAATATTAGAATAATTAAATATAAAACATAAGAAAAATAAAAGATAAGTAAATATAGTATACAAGAAATAAAAATATTACATTAAATATATATCGTAATATTATCATTGATATAAAAGAAAGAAATTAAGAATAAATAAATATACGAAATAAAAAAAAAAGATAAACAATAAGTAAATATACAATATGAAAAATTGGAAAACTAAATTAAAAAAATATTTGAAAAATGTATACTTAAATAAATAATAATTAAATATACAATATACAAATATTACATTAAAAATCTATTATAATATTAGAATAAACAAATAATAAAATATAAGAAAAATAAATAATTAGTTAATATACAATATAAGAAATACAAAAACACATTAAACATCTATCTAAAATATATGTAATAAAATAAATAATAAGTAAATATATAATATAAGAAATAAAAATATTACATTAAACATCTATCATAATATTATAATTTGATATAGAAGCAAAAAAAAATAGGATAAGTAAATATACAATAAAAAGATAAATATACAATATAAGAAATGAAAAAACTACATTAAACATCTATTTGAAAAATATATAGTTTTACATTTTTATTATTTCTAAATATTTTTATAAGTAAATAAAAAATATATGAAAAACAAGAATACAATATAAGAAGGGCTTTTTGCAGAATTGACCTATAACTTAAAGTCAAACACAAAACTAACCTTTTTTTTTTGAAAATTGGTTTTGCCCTATTCACCCACAAGTTCATATAATTTACGAAAATGCCATCAATTTTTTTTTTCTTTTGTTTTTCGAAAATGACATTTTTACTCTCTCACCCTCATCATCTTCAAGTAATTACAAGATTTCCATTGTCATCAATACC
>NC_027754.1:1138890-1143243 GCF_000695525.1 Brassica oleracea var. oleracea | reverse complement strand
TATTTAATTTCCTGCTAAAAATATTAAACTCTTCTGGACGAGTCGTCTGTTTTAATTTCTTCACCAGACGACTGAAATATAAGTCGTCCACACCCTAAACATAACCCCTAAACTTAATTATCTAATTAATGACTTCATAAAATCAAATCAAACTTGAAAAGTGTTTACTATACACATAAATAAACACATATAGGTGAAAACTAATTTTTGAAAAAAACATTTTAGTTTTCCAAAATCTAACCCTAACAATACATACAATACTACAACATATGTTTGCCAAACTCCTAAACCAAAGTATTTCATGATTCACTACTTCCACTCATCTATCTTCAAAACAAATCAATTTTATCATATCTTAATTTATATCACTTAAAACTGTTTATAATTACTTGATTTTTATTTTTCACGCATCAAAATATTTTTTTACAAGATTTATAAATTATTTTTAAAATAAACCGGTACCAGACGACTTACACTTCAGTCGTCCAGACGACTTCCAACATCTCAGACGACTCAGACGATTTACTAGGGCTATATTCGTAAAAATGGCTTCTGTTTTTTTGTTTGGTCACAAGGGGCTGAGCTGTAATTTCACTAGGCTTTTAGGTTAGTTTTGCATTTGATTCAAGTTTGGGTATAGGTTTGGGGTTAAAATCAAGTTGTGGGTTAGTTTTGGCAAAAACCCCTAAATATAAATATTACATTAAACATCTATTATAATATTACATTTGATATAAAAGCAAGAGAATTATAATAAGTAAATATACAATATAAGAAAAAATAAACATTAGGTAAAATACAATTAAGAATTGAAAAAATATTATATTAGGTAAATACAATATAAGAAAAAATTAACTAATGCAAGATTTACACATATTATTACAATTGGATTCTTTAGATATATGCAAATATATTCTTTCTTTGTTTGAAATTAACTAGTAAGGTATGTACGCAAGTATTTATAGGGAGCTGATTATTTGCTCTAAACCCAAAAGAAAAACATCTCCACAAAAGAAAAGAGATACAGAAACAATGTCAGCAATGAAGATTCAACTTACTTCTTTGATCCTAACATTTTTTCTTCTTTTGTCTCAATCAACTGGTAATATATAATTTCGTACTCTAATTCTTCGTAATTGAATGATTATAATAAAGTTAACTTATTCAATTCAGATTGTTTATTTTAAAATAAACTTTTCAGCTAAGTGTGATGATTTCTATACTGGCTACCCACTGACGGGCCCTTGTAACACAAATGACGACTGCCAGGACTTGTGCCGACAATCTTCAAAAGATCCAACTTTTAGATTGTGCATTTTGGCTAAGGCAGGTTCCGCATATGATGGTGACTGTTTGTGTTTAGGAAAATGTATATATATATATATATATTTTTTTTTTTTACAGCAAACATTTACAGATTCATATTGACTCTGTAAACCAAAATAGTAACTCTGCATCCATGTGAACGACCAAGGACGTTTGTTTCCTAGCACTGCGTGCTAAGCTATTTGCCCGTATATTCATCGTTCGGGAAACATGAACGATGTCTGAGTTTAGAAAGCTTCCTTTTAAATGCTTGATATCTTCTAAGTAGTTTCCAAATACTGGTAATTCTTCTGGTTCCGAAACCATCTTCATCAGCTGAGAACAATCTGTTGCAAGTGTTACTTGGAATTGTCTTAAGTTCTTCATACGTTCCATTGTCTAAATTAATGCTTCCACCTCTGAATGAAGGGGCAAAAGGCTTGTCCGGACATTCTTTACCCCTAATAAACCATCAAAACCCGGTAAAGTACTATACCAGCCGTGACCAGAAAAAACCTCCTTATCCTTCCATGATTCATCTATGAAACACCATCGTCCTTGGGTTACTAAGGGGAAACTAGATTGTACCTGATGCCCCCTCGTTGGATCATTTGCTACATGTGTCTCAGTCCATAGTGATGACTCTAATTATGCTTTTTGAAGTATATTTTAAATCGATATATTTGTCATTACGTATCATAAGATTTAAAATCAATAAAAAAAATTATGTTTGCATCATGTTTTAATTTTCCTCTAGAAGGTCACAGTACCAACTGATTATCACCATATATATTACTCTTTCCTTTTCAGTTTACTTGTCGTTTTAGACTTCGGTACAGAGATTAAGAAAACATTTAATTTTGTATATTTACTAGATAAAAACATCATTACCATACACCTAACCATATTTTAACCAATTGAAAAATAGATTAAAATATAAAATCAATAAATTTTGCATTGAAGTTATAAAACGACACTTATTTTGAAAAAAAAAAATTTCCCTACAACAAGTAATCTGAAACGGAGGAAGTATTTGAGTATGATTGCTTTCTCTCCTGATCTTGAGTTCAGGTGAAGAGAACACTTCACGGAGAGTTTAAAACACTGTTTGCTCAGAAATTAAATTAGCAGGTATTAAAGATCAATCTCTCTAACCTTAGTGCATGATTTCTTCATTCATCAAAGTGTTTTTGTACTTTTCTCCTTAGGATTTTAATGAAAATTGTATTCGATAAGACTATAGATTCTACATATCACAGAGATATAGAAAATAAGAAGAACCATTATCTCTTCTACCATCACAAAATAAGACAAGACAAAATGTTAAAGTTCTATCTTGGTCAGAGATCAGACTTTGCCTTCGAGTTTATCGTTATTAACAAGAGGAAGCAACTCCATCTTGGTTCTTGGTGTGCGAGGAGTCCTAGGAGTTCCAGGCATTTGCTGTGAAAGCATATGCCTCACGTATCCATAGAATGTGCATCCCACAAGCGTGATCCCACATCCAATAGCATTCATATACTTACGGAATATCAACCATGACACCAATACAGCCACCGCAACCTGCCAAAAGTACATGAACCATGCTCTCAAGACAGCATTCTTATACTATTATTGGGTTTTAAGATTGTCCTTTTGTTATCTTGATGTTTCCAGCTACGTTGAATGTGACTGCAGTTGTGGAGTGAATGACTGACGTAGAAGATGGAGAAGTTGAGACAGAAGGCTAACACATCAGAACTGAATATAATGATGAGTGCTGACCAGGGAGACGGGCCCGTGTGCTTCAAACCAACTCATAATCCCGTTGCCATCCAGTAGTAATGCCGGTATCCCGAGGATCATGCTGGCGAAAGGAGACATGTAGTATACTGGGTTTATGCTACATAAAAGAGAGAACAGAGAACAATCAAATCTTTCTCCTACGCAGACAAATATTCATTGGTTAACTTCCCAAAAAGCTCATGTGATTTACTCTTAACCGGAAAGAGAGATACATCAATCACATTTTCAATCAAGATTAAGATGGCATCACATGACTATCTAGTGCAATGGAAGTAACATCACTCCAATGAAGACACAACAAGGAGCACTGACCTGTCAAATTTGTAACCATGAAGAAGAGACTCAGCAAGAATGGTCTTAGTGGAAGTAGCTAAACACCCAAACAGAGCACCAGCAGAATCCAAACATGTTAAAGCTAAGCTCTGTAACAGAAGTCAGAAGAATCCCTCCAACAATGGGGACAAGAGACGCGCAAATACGCCAGTCAAGAAACAATCAGAGATTCTCTTGAGATCCAAGAACAGACAAAAGAGAAAGATTTCATCTCGAACCCTAACCTGTAGTAGCTGGAGGGAAGGACTTAATCGTCTGCATGAAAGAAACAGGGATGTATCTAAGGCTGATATTCCCCAACACTTTGCTGCATGAGTTAATAGAAAAGAAGTAACCATCTGAGTAATTATCACTTAGATCCTTTAAGCAGCTAGAATCACATCTTTAAGTTTCAGTACAGAAACCTTGAGACTTGGTATTATACCATTTCCAACCTAGTTCTACTTCTAAAATAGAGGTAAATTTGATTCCAATGTGTTCTTATAAAATAAAAATAATTTATTTTAAATTTTATCCTATTTATAAAATAAGATCTAGTATCTATATCTATATATATAAAGAAGAGTTTCCTTCACTCTTAGGCCATCCACATATGCGGACACGTCACTAATTCGAGACTTGAAAAGCCGACACGTGTCACGGTCAATCAAAAGTCAATGTTTCATTAATTCTTGAATCTATATATCTATATCTATATATATATATATATATATATATAAAGAAGAGTTTCCTTCACTCTTAGGCCATCCACATAGGCGGATACGTCACTAATTCGAGACTTGAGAAGCCGACACGTGTCACGGTCAATCAAAAGTCAATGTTTCATTAATTCTTGAATTTAATGGGTTTTATGTGTTTACTACGGTCCAAATACTCTTCTCTAAAAAACGATATACGAAACTTAGGGAAAGTGGCCGTCGAGCAACAATT
>NC_027754.1:1136686-1138614 GCF_000695525.1 Brassica oleracea var. oleracea | reverse complement strand
AATAAAAAGAGAAGAAGAGAAAAGAGGAAGAAGATAGAAGAAGGGAGATAACATTTTTTAGTGAACTTTTTTAAAAAAGATCTATTTATCTTTAGCTCATAATAATTTCTAACATTTTGGTGTTGATTTTTCATTACTGTAGCTCCCTAAAAGGTTGCTGGCCCTGATCTAAAGGATACAACAGTTAGTGCAGACACTTATGGATATATAATCATGTGTGAGTATGCATGATTGTGATTTGTGAGTATACTATATATATAAAAAATGGTTTCCTTCACTCCTAGGCTGTCCACATAGGCGGACACGTCACTAATTCGAGTCTTGAGAAGCCGACACGTGTCACGGTCAATCAAAAGTCAATGTTTCATTAATTCTTGAATTTAATGGGTTTTATGTGTTTACTACGGTCCAAATACATCTTCTCTAAAAAAAAATAAAAAAACGGTATACGAAACTTAGGGAAAGTGGCCGTCGAGCAACAATTCCCGTTCAGTCAACTTTCAATAGAAATCCAACGGTTTCACCGGTGAGGAACGATTCCGATCAATGTCGGAAGCCGAATAGACTTCTTTCATCTGGAGCCGTTACAGAAATTAACTTGGTTCATGCATCTTAATTAACATTCACATTAATACCTACTCTCTATTTCTCACACAATCTCGCATTCAATGAATCTCCTCATTCATTTCTTTGTGTTAATCCTCCATTATAAATATGAAGGTTTTCTTCCAAGAAAATCACCAGTTCATTTCTCTTAATAAACAACACAAAAAGGTGATGAAAAAGATTTGTTAAGCTCATCGTTTTACTTGACGAATTGTGACATAAAAGTGATAAGAAACAGAAAAAATGAGATGAGAAACAGAATAAAAAGAGAAGAAGAGAAAAGAGGAAGAAGATAGAAGAAGGGAGATAATTTTTTTTAGTGAACTTTTTTTTTAAAGATCTATTTATCTTTAGCTCATAATAATTTTCAAACATTTTGGTGTTGATTTTTCATTATTGTGACTCCCTAAAAGGTTGCTGGCCCTGATCTTAAGGATACAACAGTTAGTGCAGACACTTATATAATCATGTGTGAGTATGCATGATTGTGATTTGTGAGTATACTATATATATAAAGAAGAGTTTCCTTCACTCCTAGGCTGTCCACATAGGCGGACACATCACTAATTCGAGTCTTGAGAAGCCGACACGTGTCACGGTCAATCAAAAGTCAATGTTTCATTAATTCTTGAATTTAATGGGTTTTATGTGTTTACTACGGTCCAAACACATCTTCTCTAAAAAAAATAAAAAATCCGGTATACGAAACTTAGGGAATGTGGCCGTCGAGCAACAATTCCCGTTCAGTCAACTGTCAATAGAAATCCAACGGTTTCACCGATGACGAACGATTCCGATCAATGTCAGTCGGAAGCCGAATAGACTTCTTTAATCTGGAACCGTTATGGAAATTAACTTGGTTTATGCATCTTCATTAACATTCACATTAATACCTACTCTCTACTTCTCACATGATCTCGCATTCAATGAATCTCCTCATTCATTTCTTTGTGTTAATCCTCCATTATAAATAAGAAGGTTTTCTTCCAAGAAAATCATCAGTTCATTTCTCTTAATAAACAACGCAAAAAGGTGATGAAAAAGATTTGTTAAGCTCATTGTTGTACTTGACGGATTGTGACAGAAAAGTGATAAGAAATAGAAAAAATGAGATGAGAAACAGAATAAACAGAGAAGAAGAGAAAAGAAGAAGAAGATAGAAGAAGGGAGATGACTTTTTTTAGTGAACTTTTTTTAAAAGATCTATTTTTCTTTAACTCATAATAATTACCAACATCTTGGTGTTGATTTTTCATTATTGTGGTTCCCTAAAAGGTTGTGGCTCTGATCTCAAGGATACAACAGTTAGTGCAGACACTTAT
>NC_027754.1:1117638-1136628 GCF_000695525.1 Brassica oleracea var. oleracea | reverse complement strand
ACCGACTACTGGATTGTGAATTCTATTTAACTTGGCTGCTTCTGTGTCTCCAAAATTGATTGAGTTTTGATATATAAATAGAATGCATTTTTCTTATTATACTTCCAAGTTTGAGTCTGCATATATCACAATAAAATGTGGACGGTGGACGAATGAGCTGAGTGTGGAATACTAAACATGTTCATACATGAAATTGAAGCGTTGTATTTTTGTCCAAACACTAACTTATGCCTTATTTGGAACACTCACTTCCCATAACATATGTACTCTGTTCTCGACAAATGACACAAGCTAACCTAATAAAAAAACAATCACAACGTTGACACATTTGAAAGAAATGTGTTTCAAATACGATATGAAAAAAATAGTTTCAAATATATATATATATGAAAATAATGTTTCATTGGACATCAACCTAAAATAATATAAGAATCCGTCTCTTAATTTAACTAAAAATATAAGAACCGACTCTTAAATTAGAGTTTTAAGAACCGGTTCTTAACTTTTTTTAGTTAAAAGTTAAAAAACGAGTTTTTATATCGCGCTAAAAACTTTCAATAATCATGCTCTCAGTGTGCCATGTTATTGCACATATTTTGATATCGAGAATCTACACGCATTTATTATCTGCATGATTAAATATGAAACCAACGGTGTAATGACAGTGGATATGAGGTTCATTGGATGATTATTGGTTGACAGAAAGCTGTTCCCATACAGGTAAAGCTCGAGATTATTTTCAATCTATTCACCATTAGCATTTATTACGTTACCAACTTGTCATTCATAACTTAGATGCCATAAACCGGGCCTCGTGGTCCGGTAGTAAAGGAACCTCGGTTGAGATGCCCGCCATCACGAGTTCGAGCCCCGGCCACAGCAGATTTAACATGGTTTCCGTTTGGCCTCCATGACCTTCCTCGCCAATTCCGGTTGGATGCGGTGGGATAGTCGGACTAAGTGAAAAGTCCGGATACCTGGATAATAATAAGAAAAAAAAAAACGTAGATGCCATAAAACCTACGAGCTTCAGGATCCATTGCCTGACTTCTGAATAATTGTTAGCAAAATTATATTGCGCCTTCCCTCTTCTATAGTCTTGTTATTGGCCAGGTCCGACGTCTCTCCTCCATCTAGGCTACTGCTCGCGAAGTGGTCGATGGCGGTGGCGTGTTGGTTGGTGATGGAGTCATGACCTGTAAAGCAAGTAATCTTTTCTGAATGCAACTTCTGTAACACACTTCTTTTTCTGAATGCAATTTTTTGTGTAATAATTATATCTTCATGTATATATCTTCTCAAAATTTTTTTATTAAGTTTCTTTTGTAATAGTTTTGTTGTCTAATTCTACTTTTAAAATATTATAAATCTTATTTTGATTTTTTTTAAAAAACTTTTATGTGTAAAATTTTAATTTATAAAAATAAATTTGAAATAGCTAAAATATACAAAAGTTTTAAAGAATAAAACTATGAATGAGAAAATATTTAAGAATCGTAAATGTGATTTATAATTAATTATAAGGACCAAAATGCAAATAAAAAGATGAAACTTCAAATTTAGAGTTTTGAGTAGTGAAACTTCAAATACGAAGTTTCACTTCTTACAACTCTAAATGTGAAGTTTTGAAGTTTTTTTTTTAAAAGGAAAAAAGTCTATATTTGAAGTTATAGAATTTATTTTGGAGATGCTGCATCTCTGGCTTGATGGTTTCACATATTTATCGCTCCTCTCTACTCAAAAATCAGAAACACTCCTGCACAAACGATGGCCGCTTCCCAGATCTCTCTTTCCAAGTTGAAGCCAGGGTGAACCGTTGTCACACACCTACTCCGATTTAGGGACATCCTCACGCATATAACTCAACATGTTACAATCACCATCAGAATTGATAAGTATTAAGTAAGTTCCCTCCACAGAGACTGTTAAATGCTTTCTATTTTACGTGCAGGGACGTCACTTTGTGCCTAAGCGTATTCGACGGCCTTGCCCGACTCTTCACAAGTGACTGGAAACTGGTGTCCGCCAGCCTCGATTGATAATAGCGAACAGTATCAACCCCCTAAAAGGCCTTTCACGTTTACGGAGGTAAACAATTTGTGAAATCTTGGGTATATTTATGCTTCCTCTAAAAGGCCTCTCACGTTTCCAGACCTGTAAAGCAAGTAATCTTTTTCTGAATGCAACTTCTGCAGCACACTTCTTTTTGACAAGAATGTGGTTGCAAGTCAGAATATATTTGATGAGTAAGGGTCTTAATTGTAATGCAGATATGAAGACAAAGTCTTTGTTTTACTTTGCAAATTTGTATCTTCAGCTTTTTTTTACTTTTTTGGTCAATTTGAATCTTCATCTTTTTTTGCGCAACAGATTAACTTGATTAAGTGGAGAATAGTTTAGCCCAACGGGACATTACATAGGTGGCCCTTGGAAATCAAATCTGCAGACCCATTTGAAGATCTAGAGATGTAAGAAAAGCGACAAACAGAGAAGAACGAAGAAATCGAATCGATGTCCGACAAGACGCTGTAGAGTTCTGTCGGTCTCCGTTTCGTGGTGATCGCCGTGACGAGTGCTTGAGCATCTGATCGTAGCCAGATTGAAGTGAATCCAAGCGAGAGGCCATGAAGCAAGGCATCTCTCATAGCTAGAGCCTCCGCAAGGATAGGTGACGCAACGTGGTAATGGGATTTACCTCCTCTACCGATCTCGCCTTCCGAATTACTGAAGATCCATCCTGGTCCCGCCGCCAATGATCCATCTTTCCAGGCTCCGTCCGAATTGCAGATGATTGTCGTAGTTGGGAGGTTTCCTGGTGGTGAAAAAGTCGGAGGTTTTGCGATTTGGGGGCCGATGGGGGTTTGTGCAAGCTCCCATTCATGTGCTACTTGTAGAGCTTTGGTTAAGGTCGCAGATGGTGAAAAATGTATGTTCTAGAAAGTGAGTTGGTTGCGGCTTATCCACACAAACCAACAGACCCAAGGGAAGAGATTGATTGTAACTCCAGTTGGTGGGAGGTTGCGTGAGCCTACTGATAGGGAGAGCGCATCAGCGAAGGATGTTAATTGGGTTGATACTAGGGGTTTCTCCCACGGGATCATACTCCAAACTTCTTGTGCGAAGTTGCAATGGAAGAAGAGATGGTTTGCGGTTTCAATCTCTCAACATCTTGCGCAACGGATATTTGCTAGAAGACCTCTCCGCTGCAAATTTTCTCTGGTCGGTAGGGCGTTGTCAAGGATCTTCCACAGAAACAACTTGAGTTTTGGAGAGAGGCGTGGAGTCCAAATCAGTTTCTTCCAATTGACTGTTTCCGTTGCGATTGTAGCAATAGGAGCGGCTTGAGTGGCCTAGCTTCCGGCATAGTAGCCCAACTTAGTGGTGTAGTCCCCTGATTTCTGGAGCGGCCAAATATAAGCATCCTCAGCCTCCAAAACACTCGGTTTAATGCTAAGTATTAGATGCGTCAACTCCTGGAGTGATTCATTAATACGTGCCACATCCCACTCTTTTGTTTCGCTAGTTAGGAGATCAGCAACAAAGAGGTCCTGTTCTTGTTATGTGGTGGGTCCGAAGGGGCGTAGATTGTCAGCAGGGTTGATCCAAAAATCACTCCACACTCGCGTAGTAGAGCCATTCCCAATGACTTTACCTAGATGGGAAAGAAGAAGGTCCCTTTCCCAAATGATTCTTTTCCAACCGTGCGAAGAGCAAAAGCTAGCTTGGGTGGTCAAGAATGATTGAGAATGGCAGTATTTTCCTTTCAGCACCCGTGATAGAAGGCAGTCACGGTTTTTCAGTATCCTACACGCTACCTTGCCTAGGAGTGCTTGATGGAAGAGGTGAACATCTCTGAATCCTAGACCTCCCAAACTTTTGGGCTTTGTGAGCTTATCCCAAGCGAGCCAGCAAATCTTCATATCTCCATTACTGTTATCCCACCAGAAACGGGTTAGGACTGATTGAATCTTATTACACAATCCCACAGGAAGCTGGAAGCAGGACATTGCAAATGATGGGATGGCAGAGAGAACAGACTGAAGCATGGTCATCTTTCCCGCAGTAGAAAGGAACCGTGAAGACCAGCTCTGCGCTTTTGGCTTCATGCGATCTACAATAGAAGCAAAAAGATCCTTCTTTTTCCTGCCAAAATGCTCAGGTAAACCCAAATACTTCCCTACTCCCCCCTCCTTACTTATGCCTAGTTGTGCTTTAACCCGAGCTCGAACTTCCTGTGGGGTTCTTGCAGAAAAAGAGATTGAGGATTTATCAGTGTTTATCTTTTGGCCAGAAGCAGCTTCATAGTCTTGTAGAATTTTTTGAAGCGTTTCGCAGCATCTAGAGTTAGTTCCTGGGAAGAACATAGTATCATCTGCGAAAAGCAGATGATTGATGCGTGGACTATTATTCGAGACTCTCACTCCCGTTAACTGATCGTCTTGTTGTGCTTTTTTGCAGAGGCCCGAGAGCACTTCTCTGCACAGAATGAAGATGTATGGGGATAGAGGATCTCCCTGACGGATTCCACGCTGAGGTTTCACTTCACCCACCACCTCGTTATCAATCAGAAAGGAGTAAGAGACGGTGGAGATACATTGGAGGACCAATTGACCCATATGCTGTCGAAGCCAAGCCTCTCGAGACTTGTCTGATGAAGGGCCACTCAAGACGATCATACGCCTTGCTAATGTCGGTTTTGACGGCCATGGAGCAGTGTTTTTCCACTTCAGATAATGGAGGACCTCATGTGTAATGAGCACATTATCCGAGATCGCTCTATCAGGTACAAACGTGGATTGATTCTCTGAAACAATGTTCTGTAGAATAGGTTTTAGCCTGATAGATAACAGCTTGGAAATGGCCTTATAATAAACGTTACACAAAGCTATAGGTTTGTAGTCAGAGACCCTCAGAGGATTAACTATCTTGGGGATGAGTCTGATGTTTGTGTTGTTGATCTTGTTAGGTAGGAAGCATGTGGAGAAGAAGGCTCTAATCTCACAGCAGATTGCTGGGCCTACCGTGGGGCAATTGGTTTGGAAGAAGCTAGCAAAAAATCCGTCAGGACCATGGGCTTTATCTGGATGAATGGCAAACATTTCCTCCCTTATCTCAAGGTCAGTTGGTAGCATGGTGAGTTTTCTGTTAGTCTCGGCGGAGAAACAGGGGGTGAGAGCTCTGATCACTGTGTCCGCCACTTGGGGTTGTGAAGACGTGAAGATGTTCTGGAAATATTTTGAGATAATGTCAGCAACCTTCTCGTCATCGACAACCAATGTGCCATTGTCGTCCTCAATCATGGAGAGTCTATTTCGAGCTCTCTTGTTTTTGGTTGAAGCATGGAAGAATCCCGTTTTTAGATCACCCAGAGACAGCCATAGCCGTCTACTCCTCTGTTTCCAGAACTCCTCCTCGGCCTTGTACGCCAAGAGGAGCTTCTGGTTGACAGCCGCTATCACACTATCATCAACAAAGGTATCAGACATTGCCTCGTCAAGGGCTTTTTGTAGTGAAACAATTTACTTCTGGCTATTAATGTGGTGTTTTTTGCTCTAGGAGGCTATAGCACGTCTACAGTTTGCGATTTTTGTGGAGACAGGGCAGTGTTTGGAATCAGACCACACTTTGTCCAAAAGAGCTCTCACCTCATCATTGTGGCGTAGTCTCCTATCGTAGCGGAAGCTATACGGGCGTTTCTTCCATCTAGCGGTGAAGGAAGAGATGAGAGGCCTGTGGTCTGAACCTTCAAACGGAAGGTAGATACAGTTCCCTTTCGGGAAACAGTCTGACCAGGAGCTATTGGTTAGAGCTCGATCCAGTCTGCAGTGCACTCGATGTGTATGCCTCGTTCCTCTCCAGGAAAGAAAATTTCCTCGGTGTCTCAGGTCAAAGAGGTCGTTCGATGCGATAAAAGTCCTAAAATTACTGAAGGAGCTTTCCGGTCTATCCCGGCCTCCCGTTTTCTCCGAATTGTCAATGATTTCGTTGAAATCTCCAGTCATAAATCATGGATCATCTCTCAAACCACCTAGCTGTGTAAGTTGGTCCCATACTTCTTGTCTATTCGATACTTCAGGAGCTCCAAAAACGAAGGAACTGAAGAAGTTTGAATTTTTGTAGGAGATATGGGTGTCTAAGTAGTTGGAGGTCGCCGTCAGCACCTGGATCTTTACGTCAGACTTCCAGAGAAGGCAGAGCCCTCCTGAGCTTAGACTACTTGGTGAAACAAGGAAGTGAGACTCGAGAAGTAAAGGCTCTAGTTCTTTAAGGACGAAGACATCTGGATTCTTTGTTTCCTGGAGAAAGATGATGTCTAGAGAGAATTTTTTGTTGAGAGCAATGAGCCTTTGGACTATTCTGGGATTCGCCAACCCACAACAGTTCCAGATCATCACCACTAAGGAAGGTGGTTTCCCTCATCCTGAAAATCCGAAGCCTGAGCCGCAGACGTTGGACCTGAGAGTGGTGTAGTACGAGCCCCCACTGAGGCATCATTGACATCGTTCATCAACGGGTTTGCTTGCTGGTCTTGGGTGATGGGTGAAGTTGAGGTGAGCCCACGAGGTCTTCCCGAAAACGCTTGTGTCAAAGAGAGAAGTCTTTTGCACGAGCCAGTGTACACCTTGGGCTAGCTTCTATCTTCTTTGCTGGCCTACCACGTTTTTTAGTAACTTTTGCTCCAGTAGGCGGTGAGGCTTGGACCACAGCTGGAGGGAGTACAAGATTTTCTATATGTAGCTCATCTCCCCTGGAAGAGCTTCCTAAAATGACTGCTTTCCGTAGCTGCTGCAATTATTGAAGCTGCAGTCTCAGCCATAAGACCGTGCACTTCTCCGTTTAGCACTCTCTGTCTGCGAACTGCACTCTCCGTTGGGTCGGCGCAGCTAGTATACTGGAGCGTCACCTCCTGTAGTTCATTAAGAACCTACTCCGTAGTTGAGATTGGGGGCAGCAGGGGAAAATCCGACAGGGCCAGGTTTCTCTTCAAAGGAGGTTTCTCCAAACGGGTGGTAGGGAGAATCTCTGACTCCGAACCCTGTAGTGGATTCTTGCGACGAGGAGAGACTTCAGAGATCTTTTCTCTCCATTGTAGGTGGGGTTTAGTCCTACTGGGAGAGCTTCAGTCCTTCCTATTATCTTGTGAGTGATGAGATTTCGTGGTGCGGGGTGAGAACTGGCGCCTTGCATACTGTGTAGGAGGATGTTGACCCGGAGTAAGCTTGTTTCTCAGTGGAGATCCCCGAGCAGGAGGTAGAGGTAGACGATCTCTAATAGTTAAATTTGATTACCAAAAAAACGATAGGCCTCATGCTTTCTTGATTCTTTTTTTTGGGCAATGCTTTCTTAATACTAACACGTTTTCAGCACCATATACAATAGGCTTCTGCAGTTTCGATAAGTGACACTCAATATTAAAGCCCAGACAAAGTAAGAGGCAACCTCTAACTCTAAAACCAATCTATAACCCCATTAATAACAAGGCCCAGATAATTTTCAACAATAATTTTTACCAAAATAAAAAATAAAAAAAATTTCAACAATAATAATATGAGCATACTTCACACAAAACCACACGTAACATGTTGGTTTCTCCAACACATAAACCAACTCTCCAATGCACCTATTCAAATATATATCAACCACTTGATTCAAATTTTTTTTTGATTGATTCAAATTTATATATCAAGCAACCAACATAAATGATCTCAAATTCCACAATACAACTTAAGATCACTCGAAATAACTATCTATGTGTTCAACAATTTCTCGAAAACTTGACGAGCTTGAAATATAACAATACATCTCCACAGCATCTCCACAAAGTGTCAAAGCCAATGCACAAAAAAAAAACACCCATGCACAAAACACCCTCCTTTAGTCATATTATCTCCGTCTAGCAAGACACGCTAACTATATTTGGAAAATTTAGTTCCACATATCACCGGTTCATGGACATAACAAAGACCTTCCAAATTAATCACAGTTATATGAACACAAGTTTGTGAGAAAATGATAATTATAATCTATTTAAAAACAAGTTGCACCAATTTGCTTCCAAATATTTCTCTTTTTCAAAAATAAATAAATTGCACCAAATCTAAAAAAAACACAAACACAAAAGTGTTGTTCGTTTGGTTGCCGCAGCTTTCTGCGGCTGCGGTTGAGTCTGCGGTTGCGGCTGTGACTGAGTCTGTGGCTAGGGCTGCGTCTGCTCGTTTGGTTGTTGTTCGTTTTGCAGACGCAGCCGCAGTCGCAGACCCAGTCGCAGCCGCAGCCGCAGACTCAGTCGCAGCCGCAGCCGCAGACTCAGCCGTAGCTTGTTGTTCGTTTTGAAGATGCAGGACATTGACGCAGACGCAGCCGCAAGAAATAGATTTAGCTATGTTCGTTTGGTCGTCGCAGACGCAATTTTAATTTGTTCATATTTTAATTTTATGAATTTATAAAATTGTATTTTAAATAAATAAAATGCAGTTTAAATTTGTAAAATTGTATTTTAAATAAATAAAATATAGATTCAAAATTTGTATTATTTACATTCATCAAAATATCATATTTAATTAGTAATAAATTTAACAACATTTTTTGTCATAAATCATTTTATCACAAGCATATGTTCATCTATAAAAATATTATTTACATCTTTAAAAATATTATATTTAATTGGTAATAAATTATTAGTCAAATATATAAATATAACAACATTTTTTGTCATAAATTATAACTAAATTAAGACAAAAACTAATATATCAAAATATTTATCACATGGTCTACCTGTTGAGGATCAAGTTGATGTAAAAGAGCTATTAGGAATGTATGTAAGACTAGCAATTTCATCATAATGTAAAATTAATATCTTTGTGATGAATGTATGTGCACTTTCATGTGGCAACAAAAGTTTAAAGCTTTTAGATTTGTCATTAAGAACCGAATACATGTGATAAAAAGGATGAACAGAGTGTACTTTACACGCATGCCTTTATGTAAAAAACAACATGAGGTCTTAGATTATTTCATTTGTGAATGGAAAGAGTTAAAAGACAAAGAAGGAATCTGAATGTAAGAAAACAGGGGAAAGTCATTGCATGTATTTAGCTCTGTTTTATCCCAGTGACACCAGCAATAACCTGAAAAACCACTTGAAGGATTTAGTTTTGGCTAGACATAACCTTGGTTCGAAAAAGCGAGCGTTTCTGGCGCCATGGCGCTAAGCGCCTCATGGCGAGGACCTCAACGCTTCGGGACCCCATTGCCAGGCGAGGTACATAGATCCCCTGCTTTTCCTCGATTTTCGTCGTTTTTTTTTATTTCCTTAAAGCGCTAAAAACGGCGATTTGTTGTACCTATATTAAAAAAAATTGATTCAAAATTGTACACTTATCATGTATATCTAGTGGATCTAAATATACTCTTATCGTATTAGGCGTGTAGAAGAGGGTATTCACAATCCCACTACCTTAGCACACAATCCCACTAACCCTATTTCATCTCCTATATAATAAGTAATAACCTTACAAACCTTAAGTTAAACTCATTAGCTTTTCTACTCTTATCTGAATTTGGTATTTTAATTTGGTATTTTCAGTTGGTGTTTTCTATATTTTGGTGTTTTTGGTTTTCTACATGTCTTAGCTTTCTTATGTTAACGTAAGATATATGTATGGTTTTGTAGTTACCTTTTTTTGTTGCAGGTGGACAAAGCGCTTGCTTTACAGTGCCATGGCGCTAATCTCCAACCTCATTGCTTCATGTCGCCACACGCTTTTTCGAACCAAGGACATAACCATGTACTAAATTTACAGAGAGACATAAATGAATAAGTAAAATCACAAGAATAAGAAGCAAAGCGAGGAGAAGCAAAAGCATGGAGATAAGTGTTATGTACAACACACAACAACAAAAATACAGAACTTGGAATCATAAAAACAAACAAAGAAAATTTGCAAACACAAAGTATATAAGAAGGAGGGGCTTTAACTTGTTTGGAAGCCTCAAGTGAATGTAAAATAAGCTTTACAACAGCAGGCAGAAAGAGTCCTACAAACAAGATGAGAAGAAAAACAGAACATGTCACACAAGCAAACAACATATCAAACAAACTCCTCACACACCAAAACTCAAGTTAGCTTAGACAAATGCAGTCAGTAGAAAGAACCCAGTAGCATATAAATAGGGAAAATAGGGTACCTTTACTCCTGCCCACCAGTCAACGGTCTAGACAAGCTCTAGCCACAAGGTTTTTGCAAGCACCCAGTTGATTTTACGCCTCTCTTCAAGCACTTTTTTCCAATAGCTGTGAAAAAGTACATATCAATACAGTATCAGAGGAAACTGATAGTTATGAACTAAAACATCAGTAAACTATCCCCATCAGACACAAACCCATATCCTAAATGCTTTAGAACAAAGACCATCACTATCAGCTTCTTCTTGTCTTAGTTATGAACTTGGATCTTGGATCCAAAACACACTCCCAAAAACTCATATGAAACACAAAAATAGAGACAAGTTACAGTTACCTCAACTATGCTTGAAACCCAAATCGGAGGAGAAGAGAGAGCTCGTGCTGCGTCAGAGAGAGGAGAGAGCTCGAGGTCTGCGTCTGAGATGGAGATGGGAGAGCTCCAGGTCTAGAGATGAGATGGAGATGGGAGAGCTCCAGGTCTAGAGATGAGATGGAGATGAGAGAGCTCGAGGTCTGCGTCGAAGATGGAGATGGAGATGGAGATGAGAGAGCTCGTGACTGTGTGAGATGGAGATGAGAGAGCTCGAGGTATGGAGATGAGAGAGCTTGTGGCTGTGAGAGATGGAGATGAGAGAGCTCGAGGTCTGCCTGAGATGGAGAGTGATGAGATGGAGATGGAGAGTGATCGAGCAAGGTTGCCTCAATTTGGAAAACAAGATGCTGCTGCGTCAATGTAGGTTAAGTATTTTTGAAAATACTGAAACATATTAAGGGCAAAATAGTATATTAAGTAAAATAGTATATTAAGTTATCGGCCGCTGAAAACAAAAAAAAATCGTTTTTTAGTTATTTATTGCATGATAAATCACTACAAGTGATGGAGATATACGATTTAAATAACGAAAAATCTAATATTTAAAAATTGTAATAATTTACGTCGCAGTCGCAGATTTTATCAGCGTCAGCCGCGACGGTTCGCCTTCGGACCCAACTTTCTGAGTCAACCAAACAGCACTAAAGTCATTAACCCCGCGGCAACTTATAAATATAATAAAAGCTTCGTAATACAATAGGTTCTACATTCATTCGAACTTAACAAAAGGCATTACTACACTTCTTGATTAGATTAGAACAAATACAAATAGGTTTTTACCAAGGTTCGAAACTTGACTCACACGCTTCTTATCTTACATGACACAACGAAAGGCTTATTTATATTACAAGAACAGAGCAGATAACATGTGCTTTGTGATCAACCCAAAAGCACCTCTTAAACACACCTAGTGGACATACTAAGGATTTTTCCTCCGTTTTCTCAAGGTAGAACCTGCACAGGACCGGTCCTGCAACCTTCCACACAAACCCACAGTTTCGAGCGTTGTTCATTTTGACTGCATTATCGTAAACGATGTTGTAAAGTGCCAAGGCTTGCGGATAAAGCTCTTCAAGCCCTGCAGCACCATAGAACTCCTGACACACAAGCAGAAAAAAATATATTGGTGGGACCTGTAGAGGATGGATTTGACCATCCTCAAGACCCGAGGAATAGAAAGGCCTGGCCCGGATTAGGTAGAGCGATGGCTCGATCGGTCGGCTCAAGAGTTAGGTCTCTTGGCTTGACTCTCGAGTACTTTTAGTCGATCATCATCGACTGAAGTACATCCGGCTCAGCGGCTGCTCAGACGCCTACGGGCTTCTCGGCCCAGCAGAGGAGGCCCACCAAGATGGCGTAAATTAGGTCAAGGACGATGCATCAGGATGTCTATATAAGGGAAAAGGGAGACAACAAGAGAAGGATCCGAAATCACTGACTAACACTTGGCGGCTAGATTAGGGTTTTCACCTTTGCTTCATCTCGCCGTTAGTTGTACTTTTCCGGTAGCTCATCGAGCCACCGGCTTCCTTTCTGTCGCACTCTCTTCGTTTCCCTTGTAACCAACTGAACGTTTTTCTCCGACCATTAATAAGACGTCTTTGTTTAAACCCACATCTTATTTATTACCGTTTTCCGATCAAACAGGACCAATAAACAAAACGTACGTGATCCATCAAGTTTGCCTGCTTGTATCTCTGGATAACTTCATTGGCTGATTCATCTTTGTTACCCATCGCCTGGATCATCTCCTTTCTGTACTTTTCATACCACCGTCCACATTTCTCCATATGATGATCAGAGACCGGCTCAGCTTTGAAACATGAGAGTTTACTCATCTCTGAATTGTATAAACCACAGTTGAAAACATATATTCCTGATGATATAATCATTTGTTTCTGTGTTCTGATCAGTAGTAAGAAGAAAGGTCCTTTACCAGCTGATGGTTTGTGTTCCTCTGCTGTATGTGAATGAACAAAGTCATAGATCATTCCAAGAATAGAAGTGGAATTGAATTTCTGATCACGCTCCAAGTAATGAGGGAAAATGTCAGGCTTCAGCTCGTCTGGGAGATTGACGACCTCAGCACCTTGCTTAGGTGCATCAAGAGCATCATAGTATATATCAATGAGCTTTAACATTTTCTTCTTCATTTCAGCTTTTTCCTCAGCCCTCTCATCTCCCAGTGTGAGGAATTGGTCCATTATTGTTAACCAGCTATCAGCAGCCATCCCTACAACATTGCTGTAAACCCAAGAAAAAAAAAATGAATCCCAAAGATTCACATTTTTTTCATTTTCTTTTGGTATTAAAAAGTAAAGTTGAGAGTACCTAGCATGGAATCTTGTCTTCAAGTACATATTGAAAAGCTCTTCTTCCAACTCTTCTGGTGAAAGTTGGCTTGGATTTTTAGCAGAGTTAATGTTAATAGGAGGAGTCAAACTCACCCAAGGCTCACTTGGTTTGAAGTGTTCAAGTAGCTAAAACAGATAGCAAACCATCAAAAAAATCAGGTTACAACAAAACAGAACTTTACTTTCAAATTCAGTGCATTACCTCTGGATTTCTGGATATGAAATACAAATCACCATCAAAGTCACCACCTGCAATCTCATCACCCAAAGATCTTGGACCTTTCTGAGGGAAGAACACACCATACTTTGAGTTTCCAACATACTCCTCCAAGGTCTTAACATAAGTAGCCTTAAGTACATGTATGTCTCCAAAATGTAGTCCAGGATTCCTGTATACAAGCACATTCCCTGAGATTTGGCCAGACTCACTACACCTAACCACAACAAAGAATGTAATTAGGAAATAAACATCCAACTCAAAAAGTGAAAGAGCAAGAGATTAAGAAGCATACAGGATGACACAGACTTCATCTTCCTTTAACTCTCCAGTGGGATCAACTGTACCCATGAGATAGTATGATTCACTCACAGGAAGCCTTCCTGCTTTGAGATCATTCTTCTCTGTTTTTGAAAAAATAGACAGCTGATCCTGCAAGTGTGGTTCGTCAAGTGGGATACCAGCCAAAATCATACGTGCAGCGTTGTGATCGTCCATATCTCCATAATTAAGGGTAACTGCACATGTAAACCCACTTCTTAGAAGGTCCATCGTAAGTAAATAAGGACTTTGGAATGAATGTTAAGGACCTTTAAGAGCAGCACGTTTGTTGTTGAAGATACTTTTGGACTCTTCCAGCGTATTGAGCAAAATATCCAGAAAGAATTCATCAGGGACTCCTCCATAGCTGAGCAGCGCAACCAAGTTTCTTGATAACTTTGTTCTTTTTGGTGGATTACTGGATAATGGAAACAACAAGATGTTACTATTAAGAACTTTAGTATCAAACAAGAAGTTTCAAAGAAACACATTTACCTTGTATTGACAACCTCTAGGGAGCCAAAAGTGCTAACATTTGAAAACGCTGGATCTTTAGAAACCATGATCATAGAAGGTCTGACCTGGACAGTACAAGGAGGAAGCTGCCAAAATTTGGAGCAAGGAATAGCTTGAAAACATTTAAACAAACAAATATGGATTTTGTAATGAAAAAAAGAAAGAGACAAGACTTACTTTCTTGTTTAGGAGAAAACTTCCCTTAGCAGCATAGCCATCATAAAACATCCGAAACTGGATTAGAAGAGGCTGTTTGGAAAAGTAACTGTTACTATGGACAAGTATATAAGGGAGCATGAACATGGGTTTGAAATTTAGTATACATACCGGGTTTTGAACATTATTGCTCCTGAGACATTTCCCTTTATATACATGTACTGGACACATCCGAGCAAGATCTTCAGAGATGTAGCCAGTGCCATCTGAATGTATACATGGTTTCCCATTCTTATCAAGAACATCTTTATCATTCTCATCCTGCAATTGGAACAGAGGATAAAAGATCAAAGGACACAGTGAACAGGACTTAAGTAAAGACTAATTAGATAGAGACACAGTTTCTAAAAGGAGAAAAGAATTAACAAAGTACGTGGCAGTGTATATCATCGATTGTCTCAAAGGTTATCCCATTCATGTCAACTTCAAGCTTCTTAGTCTTTGACAGAATCAAAGAAAACCTGAAGCATCAACAAAAACACACAGTGACTCAAATTAAAAAGGAAAAAAAATTCTCAAATAGACATAGAGAAGAAACTGAAGTTACCTTGCCATGTAGTTGGCCAAAGATGGCAATGTGTGGACGTGCATAAAATGCATACGAGCTTCACAAATTGACTTCCCAGAAAAGATGTAAGGAGTTCCCAAATCATTCGCTGATGTGGAATCAGTGCCTATGAAGTAGCATTTCACTCCTTCTGTGGAAAAGTCTACCTTCTTTTCACCTTTTCCACCATCTTTGAAAACTGTTCAACACAATAAATAATATTTAACAACGAAAAAGTGTTGTATGTACAGTGTGACATGAATGATATTTAATCAAAAGAGAACAAAAAGGAAAAAGACCCACCAAAAAACTGATAACGGCGTAAACCGACCATGATACCATTCTTGGCAATCCTTTTGTATGCAGAGTAAGGGTCAGTTGACGAATTTTTCTGGACATCTGCAAACTTGACCGTCAAAACATTATCATCACCCAAGGCCTTGTGCAAGTGTGTTCCAGTGGGTTCAAGACGAGGTCCCTGCCAAAACAGTGTCTCCAGTCCATTATAAGTACAAGTAGATCGAGTCAATGTCGAAGGACTCTATTGACCCCACCAAGATACTACGTGTAATAGAGACATAAGATAGAAACTTGACAAAGAATTATTTCAACATAAAAAGTACACATGCAACATGGGAATATATATGCAAACACGAAAGAAAGAAAGATAGTACATTTGTTGAAAAGTACGGAAATGAACCTTGAACGTGTAACTTCCGTCTGAAGCGACATGACACTTATAGTAATAAGTGTTGCCACTCCTCCATTCGAGTGACTGCAGAAAGAAACAGAAGAAGCATGCAAGACCCAAACAGTACAAAATATGCCTCTAGTACCCAACAAAAGTCTACGGTCAGTTGTTGTCAATCTACCAAATAGAACACTCAAGATTAAGCAGGCATACCAATCTACGGTCTGTTGGGGAACAATAATCCTTCCCAAGCGATCCCAAACCGCAGCTTCAAATGCAACCATAGACAAATCCTTCCATCCTCTGATCTCTTCAGCAGTTATTTCAACCTGACCCAGATCTTTCCTGTTCAACACAAAAAGTTTTTTTTTTTTTTTTTTCAACACAAAAGTTTTATCATTAAAAGGGTAGCTTTTACCATAACAAACTTAAGTGGAAACATTAAAAAGTAGAAAACTTGAAGGCATAAACATACCCAGGAATGTAGGTAAGCAAGAGAAGGCCTTGTTGAACTCAAGTTCACACAAAGCAGCTAGTAAGAGCTGAGGAGGAGCTTCAGAATCAACAGATATCTCCTCTGTAGTCAGCATCAATCACAGTCAAAGTAAGAACCCACAAAATATAAAATAGAAAGACTCTGCTTTTAGATACTGACCTTGAGAAACTCTGCAGCCATCTTTTCGAGGAGGAGACTTAGCCGGAGAGCTAGTAACAGTAACGGTGTGTGTAAGCTTAGAGGCGATGAAGCGGTCGAGGCTGGACGTTCCCGGAGAATTAAAAGCTTTCCTGAGCAAATCGAAAGCTAGATCCTCAGGAATCGAAGAAAGTCTCTGCCTTGACTCGTCACTTATGTGAGGACATTTGTGTTTACTGTATATTTTCTCCAAAACGGTTTCGAGCCTACTCGGAAGAGCGATCACTGACCTCTGCGAAGTAGAAGCAGTTATCATTTCTTTTTTCTTCAAACACTTTCTTCTCTACTCTCTCTTTCTCACCAGTGAACTGAAGACTAGTTTATGCAAAGAGTTATAAAGAAAAACAAAAAGAGTCTGAGTCTGATGTGACTTAATAGAGCTGGGAATTTGGGTCATTATCCGCGGGTCCCGCCCCGTTTGAGCCGCCGTGGAGCGGATGCGGGTCGATCGATTTACAAATTTCAGCATGCGGGTGCGGGTGCGGGTGCGGGTGCGGGTTGAGTCGATTTTTAACGAGGCGGGTGCGGGTCAACCAAATTTGAATCGCGGGTACCCGCTGACCCGCAAAATAAAAAAAATATTATTTTTTCTATTTTAAAAAAAAATAAATAAAAATAAAAATATGTAAAAAAAATATATAAATTAGTGAAAATTAAATAATTTAAATTATAAATGTATAATTTTATTATAAAAATAATTAATTTATAATAAAAATAATTATTTATTAAATTTAATATTATCCGCGGGTCCCGCGGGTTACCCGCAATCTTAGCGGGGCGGGTGCGGGTTTACGATTTTTCTTTCGCGGGTTATGTGGGTCGGAATTTTGAGTTTAAAAAATAGAGTCGATCCGCGGGTTGGCAGGTCATGCGGGGCGGGTTGATCCGCGAACCTAGCCCTATGTGACTACACGAGAAGCGAGAAGATTGCATCTTTTATTCTCGGACAAAACTTAGGTTCATTCCATATGGGTGAACTCTCAAATTCACCTCTATTATTAACACCAATGAAATTAGTAAATAAAGAAGGAATTAAAACTAATAAAAAAAATAGCTTAAAAAAAAAGACATCGCCGTTAGAAAAGGATTAGAACGTCATCTTCATCGGCTTCTTCTTCATCACCCAATTGCGATTTCACCTTCTTCAAACCAAATCAAGCCATGTCTGACGGATGACAACAATCTGCAACGGCTTTTGAGTAGCTAAGCTTCTTAAAGCAGCTTGCCCCCCACAACAAGTTTCATTTGCATGACTAAAATCATCAATGGTGTGCAAGTTAGAAGCGATTATTGAGTAAAAATTGTGTCTTTTAAGCGGTGGTTTAGAATTGGCTTAGAATTTGGTTTGTTAGGGTTCCCCTGTTTCAGTCAGAGGTCAAAGGGTCCTATCTTTTCCATAGGAGAATGGCTTGTTTTCACGTTTCATTGAGATCTTAGTGCCCGACAGTATTTGTATCTTGATTCTACCAGATGATGAAGCACAAGTTTTAAAACTTTTGTTTATAGAGATTGTTGATCAAAGGGTCTACCTTCACTATTGGAGAATGACTTGTTTTCGAAATTTCATTGAGATCTTATTGTACGACAGTACTTGTTCCTTGATTCCACAAGATGATGAAGCACAAGTGTTTTTTTTTGTGTGTGTGTGTAGGCATCTGACTGACCAGTTGAGGAAAATTCAGATAGTGAACGATACCAATAAGGTCAGTGGCAACTTTGACTTAGGACTTATTGCTTTGTTCTTGTTTGGATTTGATCTCTGTTTACCATTTTTGAAGGACTTTGTTGTCGAGGCACTGAGATTAATCACGGAGATACTAACCTATGGCGATCACCATGATCCCTCATTATTTGAGTCAGTCTTTTCAGTCAACCCTCTTAGTTTCCTATTGTGGCATATGCTCATATTTCGAAAATAGCTGCAGGTTTTTTTGGAGAAGCAAGTCATGGGAGAGTTTGTACGTATTTTGAGGGTTAGCAAAAGAGTAACAGTTTCTGTTCAGTTGTTGCAAACCATGAGTATTATGATCCAAAACCTCAAAAGTGAACAAGCCATCTGTGAGTTCATCAGATGCTATATATCTGTCTTTGAGAAGCTTTATGATTAGAGTATGTTGATGATCTTTTTTTGAAACTCCTTGCAGACTACTTGTTCAGTAACGAATATGTAAACTATTTGTTGTCATCGCCGTCAGACATGGCTTGATTTGGTTTGAAGAAGGTGAAACCAAAATTGGGCGACTAAGAAGAAGAAGCCGATGGAGATCACGTTCTAATCATTTTCGAACGGCTCTCTTTTTTTTATAGCTATTTTCCTTTTTTATTGTTAGTTTTAATTCCTTTCTTATTTACTAATTCTACGTGGCAATTTGATTGGAATTAATAATAGAGATGAATTTGTTGGGGAAAGTCACACGGCGTAGCGGAAATACTAATGGTCGTGTTCCCCTGACCTTGTGCGAACCTGTGAGGAAAATACTTCGACGATGGCAAGATATCAAAGTTGCGATAACTAAATGAGACACAATTTTTACGTGGAAAACCTCTTCGATGTGAGAAGGAAAAACCACGGGACCGTAGTCCACTCAAAAATCCACTATATAAATGGTATGAGTACAACCACGTCCTCCCTGTTCAACAGCCTGAACAGAACAGAGAGTCTAGCTACAAAGAGCTATCTCCAACACAAACAACAACAACAAGAGAGCAACACAAAGCTTCAAAACCGGCAGCAACCAAACGACCTCAGCTCACAAAGATTCCGGCTTCCAGAAACTAATCCAACCGTACAAATCCAAGATAAACAAGTCGACAATACCTCTGTCAAATTTCAGCTCAATAAGAGAAGATCTCACCGTTGGATTTACCAAACACC
>NC_027754.1:1114867-1115124 GCF_000695525.1 Brassica oleracea var. oleracea | reverse complement strand
TCCTGCTCCTGTTCTTGTCTCTCTTGGGATCTCTACTTGTACTTCTCCCCCTTGACTCAGTAACAAAGACATCTGAACGCGAACTGCTAGCATTCGACTGCCTTCTTGCTTCCTCATTAAGAACACTGTTCTTCATTGAATCCATCGAAGTAACACCTTCCGACGCGGAGTTACAAAGAGACATCCTGAAAACCTCCCAAGAGTCCGGTAAAGTACCGAGAAGCCACAGACCGTGAATCTCATCATCAAACTTGATG
>NC_027754.1:1080998-1114675 GCF_000695525.1 Brassica oleracea var. oleracea | reverse complement strand
CACTTGGCGATGCTGCAGCTTCCACTCTTCATCCGTCTTCTTCTCAAGTTTCTGCTCCTCGAAGACTGAAATATAGTTATTCATCTATCACAAATATCTATGCAAATATGTGAATCAAGTACAATAATCAAAGAACATAATGATTTCCACAAAGAAAATTTTAAAAATATATTTATGTTATGTAGTCTTATTTTATATTCTTTAAATAAATGTAATACAATATTATACATTATTTTTTTAGAGTTGAGAAATGTTGGGGAAAGTCACACGGCGCAGCGGAAATACTAATGGTCGTGTTCCCCTGACCTTGTGCAAACCTGTGAGGAAAATAATTCGACGATGGCAAGATATCAAAGTTGCGATAACTAAATGAGACACACAATTTTTACGTGGAAAACCTCCTCGATGTGAGAAGGAAAAACCACGGGACCGTAGTCCACTCAAAAATCCACTATATAAATGGTATGAGTACAACCACGTCCTCTCTGTTCAACAGCCTGAACAGAACAGAGAATCTAGCTACAAAGAGCTATCTCCAACACAAACAACAACAAGAGAGCAACACAAAGCTTCAAAACCGGCAGCAACAAAACGACCTCAGCTCACAAAGATTCCGGCTTCCAGAAACTAATCCAACCGTACAAATCCAAGATAAACAAGTCGACAATACCTCTGCCAAATTTCAGCTCAATAAGAGAAGATCTCACCGTTGGATTTACCAAACACCCAAGACTGCTCTGCTGAAGAACTATGGCGACCAGCTTCAAGAAAACCCAGACAACAGAAGATCCAACCATTGAAAACCAAATCCCTTCGGTGAACCTCTAACCCACTTACTAAAGAAGCTTCCCACAAAATATCAGCCCGATCAGGATCCGTTTGACCCTCCAAATCAAGTCTTGAAATCACCTTACGAGTTTTCTCCTTCTCTCTCTTTTTCTCCTTTCTCTCTCTCTTGTTTCTTTTTGTCAAAGCTCTATTATTTGTGTAAGTGCCAAAAGGGGAACATTAATTATTTCAAGTTCACCCCAATTGGTCCTTTCCATCTAGGAGGGACCCAACAGAATTTGAGAGTTTACCACATGGGGTGAACCTAAGTTTTGTCCTTTATTCTCTGGTAATAGATAGATTTGATTTTGTACATCTCTCTACGCATACATGGTTTAATTGACAACTATACCCATATCTTTTGATACATAATTACCATAGTGCCACAATCGCTAAACTCTCCGCGTAGTTTTTGAAAATCAGCGAGTCTTACTAATAAACTCATTTAACATTATTAGTAAAGATACCTCAGTCTCAAATTCTATCTTCTTCTTCGGCGCACAAAAAAAGTTTAGCTTCTTTTGGTCTAATGTGTTGTAAGTTGGTAATTACTCCGATTTTTTAGTTTTGAATCCAATCCAAGAATGATTGATGCTTTGAGTTTTGAGCTTTGCTTGGAACGAGGATGTTTTTTCAAGATACTTCTCTGAAATGCTTAACATCTATGTTCCTAACTTTTGATGAAACTCAACTAATACATACTATGCAAAAATGGAAAAGAGTTTATTAAAACGCACCATTCATTGCTTTCCTTGCGTAACCCGTCATGGTCTGACCATTGAATCCCCAACTTTTTGGGCCTCGGCTTGTGTAACTAACCCGTAATTTTCTGCATCCCTCTTCATGGCTACCATTTCAACCCTCACCTGTTGCATTTCAGCCTACAACAAACAAACCGATCATGTGTCAAAAATAATGCTAATTGTAGCGCACAAAAACATTTACATCATCATGTCATAAAGAAGTTCCGAGGTTAGTAAGTTAGTATCATGCCTCCATTGAAGCAAGTTTCTCCTCGGCATCTCTCTGAGCATGTCGAGCATGATCCACTTCGCCCTGCCATGCTTGAATCTGCATAATTTGAATGAGTAGCAAAATCTGAAGTTCGAAAAGCTGATAAACTTTGTTTCCAAGGATTTGAATATACTTCTCGCTTTTAAGAATTTGAAATTTGATAATGCCAAGTATTTTTAAGATGTGAAACGACTACAATAGAAGAATTAAGGTTCGATACATGACTTATCAAAGTTACCAAGGGATCGTAAATACTTTTTGCATATAAGTTCTTGGTTTTTACTTCTAACAAAAAAAATTAAAGTGTGCAAAGAGCTCACAAATTCACAATTGAAGTTAACTTCCACAATGTAGAGCATGATAACCTAAAAATTACATACCTGTGTCAATTGGTTTGGTTCATCCGTAGATTTTGTTTTCCCTCTGCGAGGACGAACTTCCATATCTTGCAGCTCTTGATTCAGAGATGTACATTCCACCTGTGTATCATTTGCCAATTCTTCTAATGAAGTTCAAATATATGATAATGGGGGAACAAAATGAGAGGCTAGAAACCTGAAGGGACGACAATTTTCCTTCGTTCAGAGCAGCCTGGGTTTTCAAGGCATCCATTGCACTGACAAGTGCTTCTACCTCTGAGTTCGTAGCTGCTAGTGCCTCAACCCTTCTTGACTCTACTTTCGACACTTCACTTTTAGAAGATGATAAATCTTTTTGTAACTGTCTAATGCTAGCTTCATGTGACTTGGTAAGCTCTTGCTATAGCAGTAAAAATGGAGAAATAAAATTAGGTGCACTGAACACCTCCAAGTATCACCTTTACTTTTTTTTATCTCGTGAAAAAGATACTAAAGAAGCTGTTGGAATTTACCTTTGCAGTGAGAGGCTCTTCCAACTGTGCATTTTCTTCCTTAATATCTTGCAAACGGGATGACAGTCCAGCGCAAACCTAGATGTATATGAAGACAAACAAATGAAGCATATATCTGAATTTGGTCACGTCCAAACACTAGCATGAATTAACTCTATCGGACAGATAAAAGAGTGTTTAATCACCCATTTGATGCACAAAGGATATTTGAGCTTAACCTAGCTTGTTTTGACTGTCCAGTGGAAACTGTAGCTTTTAACAACCCCCGAGCCTAGAATTAGTGAAGAAATTGATCAACAGAATTTTGATGACAACATACATGCAAGTAGCAGATATAGTATGTGTTATTTTTCATCATTTTCCCGCCTTGAATATTCATGGAAGTTGTATCAGCTTTCGGATCCTGCTCTCTCTCTCTCTCTCTCTCTCTCTCTCTCTCTCTCTCTCTCTCTCTCTCTCCAGATTGGTGGAGGTATCAGCAATTCTCTGTTCCTATGTTCTTTATCCAAATTGACGGAGGTGCCAACTTTCTCTTATGCCTCATTTCATGTGCTTTGAATCACAGTTTCTTCGCCTAAAGGAGAAACATGCACCACAGATTCAGTTTATCCAAATCTCTTTTAGAAAATCTTCTAACTCTCATTGTGTACTCTTTTTGGGAGCATGGATGTACCAAACAAAGAGAACGACTTACAAATAAGAGAAGCAATTGAAATACCTTTCTCTTTGAACTTTTAATCTCTTTGCTTGGGACCCTTTCTTATTAGAAGCTTTAACCAACCCCAAAACAAAAGAGAAAACATAATATAAGAGACAGATACAGGACTAAAACCAAAAATTGTAAAGATGTGAGCCAATAATGCCAATGTTTCTAAATAGTTCAGGTGTTGTCCTACTGCTTAACATAAAACAAGGTACAAACTATGCTTGAAAGTTCCGTGATTGTGACATTCACATTGTAATCATAAGATCAACCAGAACCAAATATGAGCTTCTATTTTTTTTGTACAATGTGAAATCAGACTGTTCCTCGGAGAGGTCTTCAACCACATACTTTCCCCTTCGATCCACAACCTCTAATAAATCCAACTTTCAAAAAAATTGTTGTCATGGTAAAAGAGTGCAGAAACCACCACTAAGATTACCTTCGGTAGGCAGGCAGCTTTGAGACAGGACGCCATTGATGATCACAATCAGAAAGTAACTCCCCGCTTGTCACGGCGGATCCGCAGAAGAGCTTCCACGCACCACCGACTCGGTTCTTGAGTAGAGAAAAAAAACGAGGATCAGATTGAGGAAAAAAAACGAGGATCAGATTTAAAAATCAATAGCTGGTTTTGAGAATTACAAAACGGATTCAAACATAAAAGAAGGGGGGGGGGTGAAGAACTCAGATTGTTGATCATGGGAAGAGCATGGCTACCCCCACATTTCATGAATCAATCTTCCAAGGACCCTTTATAAAACATAAAAAGAAAAAAATTATTATTTAAGTGAGAAACTAAGTAAAAGACCACAAAACCGTTGGAAAGTTGACATATTTACGAGTATTATCTGGTTTTACCCAGTTTTAATCCGATCTAAATCAAACTGCTATCCAAAGTAAATACAAACCGTAAATTATTATTAAACCGAAGAAAGCAGACCAGATAAACCGTAGATCAGTTTCCTTTTCTCCTTAACTGTTCCCATTTCAAAAAACAAACTGTTCCACTCCGATCTTCCAAATTTCAATTTTGCTCTCTCCCCTAAACTAAGAACCCTAGAAAATTCGAACCCAAATCAAGGAGATTTGCAAAATTGAGGAAGATGGTTGAAACAAGAGGAGCTAAAAGGAAAGAAATTGACGTGAACGTGGAGATTTCGACGAAAGAAGTAGAGAAAAACGCGAAGAAGAAAAAAAAGACCATGAACCAAACGAAAGAGACGACGAAGATGATGGAGAAATCTGCGACGGTGATAGATGATGTCCTGCCGATGAATTACCTCGTGGAAGCTGCAGTGGCTGTTGGGTCTGAACGAAGTGGTCCGACATCGGAGGAGGAAGACGGCGAAGAAAACAGCGACGACGACGGAAATGAGGATGCGGCGAATGATGAAGAAAAAGAAGGGGAAGTGGAGGCGAGTGGTTCTGACGAAGAAGAAAATGTTGACTCTGATGAAGGAGAGGATGAAAAGGATCCGCATGCAAGCGTGGCGGAGGAAGCCTCAGATGTGGAGAAAGAGAACGAAGTTGAGAATAATGTCAGGGCCCCGACTAATGCCTGTGATGGTACCGCGAGGAAGAATCCCTAGATGACGAAGAAGAGAAAGAGCAGGAGGAGGAGGAGGTATGAATTTAGGATTGGATTATGGGTGGTAATTTAGGATGAATTTTAATGTTTCGGTAAAGGAAAACTAGGAGTTATGGGTATAATTGTTTGTAATACTAGAACAACTAGGTGAAACAATGAGACAATTGTAAAACTAGTATTACGTACGTATATTAGGAATACTTGGATAACTTGGTAAAATTATTGGTATAACTAATGTAGAACTTTACGTTACTTGCAGGAATTTGAGGCTACCGAGGCGGTCAAGCCAAGTAGAATGTTCTTCTATGAAACAGAGTACATGAAACAAATAAAGTTGGGGACAAGGTGTATGATAGTAGACGTTATCGATACGTTTTTGTCTCTGGAACCGGCGGCAAGCGATGCGGAGAGGAGGTGGTTTGAGGAGCATCCACAATTTTGTCACTTGTTCCACAAGAAACTGGATGCAGATGCACAAGAAAATTTTAAGAGGAGGAAGAAAAAGAACTCAAACCACAAAGTTCTGGAAATGTGGATGTTGTTACTGCGTACTGCCGATGTCGCGAGGAGGAGAGAAGTGTGTTTCATTGTCAATGGTGTTCCCACCCGTTATGGATTGAGGGAACACGCATTGATGTCAGGCCTAAACTGTTGCAACTATCCTCTCAGAACAAGGAGTTTGGTAAGAAGAAGTTTGTGAAGCGTCATTTCATGAACGGCGAAGCAATAAGGTTGGAGGATATGAAAGAGAAGTTGGCAATGGGAGCCCATAGAGACAGGTTCAGGATGACGGTTCTGCTCTTTTTAGGAAGTGTTATATGCGCGCAAACGAAAGTTGGTGTAGGAGCCAATGATGTATTGGCTTTTTTCCAAAGAGCTTTGGATGATCTTGGATACTGCAAGACCTTTCCATGGGGGAGATACTCCTTTGATTATATGGTTAAGGAGATCTCCCACACAATGGATCATTTCGAAGGATTGGTGAAAGAGAAGATACTATGGCCACTTCCATGTTTCTGTATTCCTCTAGAGGTAAGTAATAGAACATTACAACGCTATCAAATTTGAAGTATTGTTTTGTTAACTTCTAAAAAACGTGTTGGTTTTGTAGCTTCTTGCTTTCGAGGCAATTCCTGAGTTGGGAATGAGGTTTAGACAACCGGTTGAAGAAACTGATCCAGAGTGTCCGAGAATGTGCCAGTCAACGTTACAAAAAAAATAGAAATGAAAGGGTTTTCCTTTTGCAAGTGTTAATCAAGAACTGGATAGGATTAAGGTTAGTGTTTTCTTCTTCCTCCTGCAAATTTCATTTGTAATTGCCAAATTAGGTTGGTATAACTTGGGAAAATTTTGTAAAACTGTTGGGGAAAACTAGGAAAACTAGGTAAAACATGATTTGGTAAACCTGTTTCTAACTAATTTGTGTTCTTAGTGACGACGACGACGATGATTGCACTGATATTGCTGTCGACAGCTGGATTAAGTATTAATGAAGTCTATACTGTCTTTTTTGAAGACATGTATGAAATTGCAGCTGGACAAGTAAATGAAGGATCCGTTAATGCAGAACATGTTAGTCCTTGAAGGCATTGCAGCGGGGGAAGAAGTGGAGACAGTGATGTCTAGGGATGTTAACAATGGGTTTTTACCCATAGGGTACCCTAAACCCGGTTGAAATTTAAAACCCAAAACCCGTATATTCAGTTTTCAAATTTCGCGGGTTCATTTTGGGCGGGTCCTGAGTTACAGATTACCCGTTCGGGTTTTGCCCTATCGGGTTTCAGGTACCCTATGGTTTTTTTTTAAAAAAAAAAAGATAACTGAAAATGATGTTTTTAGGGTTTAAGTGTTTGAAATCGAAAATTAAAAGTGAAATCTACATATTTAATGAAGAAACAATAAGAAAAAGCAACATTTGAGTGTGAAAGATGTCAGATTTGTGTAATAAGCTATGGTAGAAATTGCAGAAAGCTTAACCGATAACTAAAGGAAGAAGAAGAAGTATTTACAATTTTGCCATTCCTTAAAAGAAAACATTAATATAATGTCCATTGTTTCAAAAATCAATTGGGCCTCCAACGCATTATTCTACTAATAAGACCTTGTAAAGCTTTTGACTTCAGACCCAAACATCAATTCTAAAGTTTTGCACTTACATCAGATCCACTTGCACTTTTTATCTAAGGTGAAAATGGTGTTAAAATATATATATGTATATCTAAGGTGAAATAAGTCCTAAAACTTATTTATTTACATACATTATGCATATAAAAATTTGCAAATAGAAAATTAATCAAATTGTATACAAAACATGATTAAAAAATAAATATTCAATACATATAAATTTAATTTAAAACTGTAAAAATTTAGTTAAAAACCCACAAAACTTATAAAAAAAAACAGAAATAGGATTTTTTGCGGGTACCTGTGGGTAACCCTAAAGTTATAGGGTTTTTCGCGGGTTACCCTAAAGCTATCGGGTTGTTTTCGGGTTTTTTAGTTTAGGGTATTTTTTGGGCGGGTTTAGTTCGGGTTCGGGCAGGGTTGGGTTTTTTTGCCCATGAAAACATCCCTAGTGATGTCGATTCTGGACAATTTTGAGGAAAGATTGGGGTGGCTTGAGTCGTTTGTGAAGGAAGCGCAGAAGGGATAGAAGAAGAAGTGAAGTTTTTGGTGTTCCTTGTCGGATTATGTATTTTATGAACTTTTTTTGTTGATGTTTCATCCCGGATAATGTTGTTGGTGAACCTAATTTATGATGCTTTGTTACGAAAAATTAGGAGTTATGGTTATAAATGTTTGTAATACTAGGACAATTAGGTAAAACAATGAGAAAATGGTAAAACTAATATAATTGTTTGTAATACTAGGATAACTAGGTAACACTAGTATAATTGAATTCAAATGTGATAAAATGATAAGTCATGTTATGCTGCTTATCTAATTCCATTAACACACAATACACATGAACATACGAAAATTAACATAGCTTAATTATAGAACGAGTCTTAGACGTATTACAAGTCTTAAACAACCACAACTAACATGAAAGACCAGACCATGAAACCCATGGTTGAATAACAACTAACTGGAACCAAAATGAGACATCAACAACAACATTACTTTAAGATTCAAACACGCTTGAGCTGATCCTTGAGCTCAGCGATCTCTGCAGCCATTTCATCAACACGCGTCAATAAGCCCTTAACCTCGTCCTGGATCGCGAAGACCCAAGGTTAACGAGAGTGGAGTCCATCATCCTGCAAATAGAACCCGATTCATACATATGAAACCTAACACAATCATCGACTGATTCAAATCAAAACCCTAATATCTGAAAAGTACCTCAAAGTTGTCGCATGTGAAGTATTTCCTTCCCGGCAGAGTATCAAAGTTGCCGGGAAACTTCTTACCCGGAGAAACCTCGTCAACGATTCTTCCCCCACAAGGACATCTAGTTGGGATCCCGTAATGAGTGTCGGCAATGCACCCTAGCATGTTGTTGTATTTCTTCAACTCCTTCACGTGGCTGTACTCCTCGTGTGGGTGCGTCATGTTGAGAGAGTTGGGAGATGTTTGTGAGATAATTGGAAGAGAAGAGAGAGAGTGGTCTGTGGTTGAGATAAGAAGAGAGAGATTTCGATGATTTGATTGAAATATATAATATTTTAGGCTCCAAACCAAAAAAAAATTTCCCTCCAAAGATTTGGTCTTAGTTATACATATAATACTAGTGTTACGAAATTTGTTCATAGTTCTATCTTTGGTGGTTTCTAACATATTTAGTGTTACTAATCCTTTTGATTTTGTATTTCAGTTTTACTTTCAATATTAGTACTTTAAAATGTTAGGTATATTGTATTGTGTATTAATATTTGGGTTATAAGTTTAATTGGAAAATTTATTTTATAACATGTTCTTCATTAACAAAGTAAGACATGAAGGTGAAGGTCTTGTAATGGATATGTTTCGAGCTTTAACGAATTTTCAAAAACTTTTACATCGTTGGGTTTAATTATAAGTTACAGTCGAGGAATCAAATGTAAAACTATGGGAGACAGATTCAATATAGATAACACTAATTATAAGTGTTTTACCAAGCAGATAACCAAGTTTTATCCAATTTTACAAAGCAGATAACCAAGTTTTACGCAGAAAAAACAAAACAACCCGATTCATACAACAGAAAAACAATGCACAAGATAAATTCAAGCAGGGGGGCTAGCACCATTTCCAAATAAAAACCAATTGAAACCATATTTTTCCCTTCGCCGCTTCTTGTTCTGTGTCCTTTTACGTCGTTCTTCACAAGATGGATGCCTTTTAACTCTTCTCCTTCCCTTCCGGGTAATGCGAGTCGGAGGTATGATGTTCAGCTCTTTTATGTCATCTGGTACATTCCACGAAGACTTGTCGGGCACAACATAAAGTGTCTTGGAATACGCCAATGCCCATAGTTCCGCCCAATAGTATTTTAAGCAGAGCTTGTGATAGTGAATATGGACATCACGTCGCGTGCCAACGCCGTCATCACCGCGTTTAGTGTAATATATGTACGCAGCCAAACCGTGCAGACAAGGAATCTTTTCATAGTCCCACACCTTGCAAGTACAAGTTTTCGCAACCAAGTTCGCCAAAAACATCCTCCCATTACTCAAGCTCGTAGCTATTAAGCTCCCGCACATGTAACGTTCTTGCAACATGCCATAGATCGTGTAAGTAGTTCTCAACCAGAGGCACCAGCTTCGTCTCGACTGATCCAGAAACAACATCCTTGCGATGTTGATTAAACTAATCAGAGAATGTCTTGATGATACATTCCAACATTGGTATTAAAGCCCACCTCCTTGCCTCTCTAAACATGTTGTTCATTGATTCTACACTGTTGCTTGTGTTCCAGTTGTACCTGTCACGTGGAAAAAAAACTCTTGCCCATTTGTGTTTTTGAGTATGCTCCACCACATATTTCCAAACCGAAGGATATCTTCTCTTAAACGATTCGTAGGCAGGGTCGAAGTCAGCCATGGTGTAATATCTACTCAATTCCATGAATCTATGCACAACTACATCTTTGTTGACGTTACAAGCATGCACTTTCACATTTTCCTTCAAATGCCATAAAAAATGGCCATGGTGAGCCTGTGGATACACGTTTGCTACTACAAAGACAAGGCTTTGATTTCTGTCAGTCATGAAAACCAGTTCAGAAGAGTATAGTATAGCTCTCTTAAGCATCTCGAAAAACCAAGTCCAGCTAGCATGATTCTCTCCATCTAGTACTGCCAACGCTAGTGGATAATGGTGGCGATTTGGATCTTGAGCTTTGGCAAAAACTAGAACACCGCCATATCCGTTCTTCAGCCATGTCGCATCCACGACTATCACTTTCCTCATGACTGCAAAAACCTCTATGCAAACTCCCAAGGCTATGAAGAGGTATTTGAATTTACCTGCCTCATCCAATTTCACATCGGTTGTTGTTCCCGGATTCACTTGCTTTAACATGTACAAATAGCTATACATCATCTTGTAGCTATCTTCTGGATTACCATGTTGATCACAAACCGCCAAATTCTTTCCGCGCAAGGCTGTCGAGTATGATATCATTACCCCATGTTTGAACTTAACAATACCCTTAATAACCTTTGGACTTGGAGTTTCCAAGCCTCCCGAGAATTCCTCATTCAAAAAGGATGACACTAGTTCTGGTGACCCTTTTCGCTTATCGTTGCTGTCACTTTGACTAGTCCGAGAGCATGTATGCTTATTCATGTAGCTCCTAATCGAAAAAATGTATGTCTGTGGAATCTTTGCAGCTCGTAATCCCCGTTTACAGCTAGCCTGCGACATCCAATCACTAATCGTCTACGATCAGACTATTTGGTGAGATAATGATAGCATTCACTATAAGCAGCTCTATCGACAATCTCCTGAATTACACTCTTACTTGGGAATTCGTCATGCTTACACAGACTCAAACAATCACCCCATTCCTCTATATACTTAGTCGATTTTATGGCTGGTGGCTGTTCAACAAACTTATCAGCGGTTGGAACAGCGGTATCTGTCTCCGCAGCAGTGCTAGTGTCCGCAGCGTTATCAGTCTCCATAGCGGTATCAGTCTCCATAGCGGTATCCGTCTCCCTAGTGGCATCCGTCTCCCCGGTGGCATCCGTCTCCCCGGTGGAATCATCGTTATTCCCACCCACGAGAGTTTATCTACAGGTCCCGGTTCCACTATTGGTTCCATTCATTCCAATATTTGTCCCGATCTTCCACTACTCTCCACAACCAAAATACTTCTTCGGTTGTCCTTATCCATGCCCGTTAGGTAAACAAAAAGATCCTCATCTTCAACAATATTTAAAGGTGTCTCACATCCTACCACCAGCGGCATGTAGCTCAATTCCAGTTTTTCCTTGCTTTCATCCAACCCAAGCTTCTTATACATCCTCTCTTCTATCATTGACAAAGTCGTATCCTCCACTGATGTCTTCAGAGTTATACTAAACATCGGGTCTTTGAATTAAAAATGTACGCTGACATGATTTCTCATTGTATCCTGCCAAAACAAATGAACAAACTCAACAAACTTACTAGAGTTATCTACAGTTCTACCAGTTGTTCCGAGTTATTTCAAGTTAACTATAGTTCTACCAGTTGTTCAGAGTTTTCCCAAGTTATCCACAGTTCAATCAACAACAAATTGAATTATGTATCGGGTGCGAACTGATCTATGCCCCTACTGCCAATACACTCCCATTCAACCACTGAAATTCATTTTGTACCACTTTACTATACTGTTTGACCCAGACACGAAACAATGCCGTTGTGCATTACTCCTAAATCGAATCATAATTCAATTACGATGAAAGCTCGAGTCGGAGACCACAACTTACCGGCTTCGACGGAATGTTAGATGTCGGGAAAGAACTGGTCTATGGCGACAGACGGCGTCGCTCCACAATCTTTGGGAAAACGAGAACGAGCTGCGGGATGGAGCTGAGGGCGGATTCGGAGCTATGGCTTTCCCGAGGATCGGAGGGAAGAACGGAGGGGAGAGGAAGATTAATTATCCAATTAATTTCTTTTCTTTTTATTTTTTTGTTAGAATTCTGACCGGTTTCCTTTCAAATTCTCGATTTTTTTTAACTAAGGGCAAATTTATCAATTCGCGTTCGTTTAATAAATCAAGGGCATAGGGGATTATGCAGACCCATAGGAGATTTGACCATCACATGGAGGGGTAGGCGAGCCATTTCCCCACCTTGTTTACAGGTGCTTCAAGTATCACTTTTTCTTATATGGGTAATATACTAAAGAAGCTATGAGGTGGGCCTTTTTACTTAAGTGGGTTTTTAATGGACTTCCGAAGATAATAGTTGTTTATTGATGATAGGGTTGGGTTCGCGGGTCAACCCGCCCTGCATGACCCGTCAACCCGCGGATCGACTCTATTTTTAAACTCAAAATTCCGACCTGCATAACCCGCAATAGAAAAATCGTAAACCCGCACCCGCCCCGCTAAGATTACGGGTAACCCGCGGGGCCCGCGGAAGATTATCAAAGTTCGGAAACGTTGTTCATTCAATTTTCAAAGTAACATGCAAGAAGTCTTTTAACCCAGTGATTGGATGTAGATCAAGGCTTTTATACAATCTACCTCAGATTTGAGATTTGATTGTATAGATCCACTGACCCAAAACTTTTTGATGATCATAAAGAAACAAGCAAAATATACAGAAAATAAGGAAACTACAATTTGCGTTCTCACAAAATTAGCGCAATCTTTATATATAAAGGGCTGTTTTATCTCTTCTCATTCACCCACGTGTGCTTCCACATGGATAAGTCGCTTCATCTCGCGCCGACATGTGTCCCTAAAGACGGAGCGCTGCGTTTCATTAAACGGGACGCGTAATCTTCTGGGCTTGATCGATCTACCTATGTTGGGCCTTTTGCCTTCCCGGCTCGACAGATGTCACAGCGTCTCCAACCCTAATTACACATTACTCTCGCGTCTCTCTTTTCTGCGCCGTCGACGCGTGACGCCTGCGATTCCTCCCTCTTGGATGAAACGGCCGGAGTTATGTCGTCGTCTTTATTCCAATTGAATTCAATGACTCGCTCAGACTCTTCGATGCGCCTTTTGATCCCGAGCGGTCTGGATCTGTATAAATATGTAAGTATCTATAGATCTCCAGCGCACCCTCTCCTTCTTTCTCTTGAGATCTTCTCATTCCTGTTGCTATGGCTATTTCGAAAGTCTTCTTCTCTGACCTGAAGTCCGGCAAATGCTCTTCTGTGGTCGAAGCCCGGCTTCTACGGTTCTAGGAGGCGAGGAACGTCAAACGCGGTGGCGAGCTGATGTGGGTCGATATGCTGCTTATTGACGTGAATGTAAGTCTGATTCTTCCTGTTCTCCTTAGATCTGTTTACGTTCGTTTTCTGATTTCTAAATCTTATCTGTTTCAGTCGACTTTGATGCAAGCTACTATCAACGCGAATCGGCTTCCAAAGTTTTGAGAGAGGCTCGCCGCCGGGACGATGTATTCTGTTTCTGGCTTTGACGTGGCTCGCTGTGCTCAGAACTTCAAGCTTGCGGACTCTTCTTTGATGATCCGGTTTGACGATTCCACCGAGTTTGACGTGTTATCTGATCCGGTCTCGCCAATACATGCAGAGGGATTCCGGTTCCGTAACCAAACAGAGTTGGTTGGTTTAGCCAATACAAACACTCAGCTTCCAGGTACAGATGTGATTGTACATATGTATATTTATCTGTATGGGTTTTGTGCTTTATGATTAGCCACTGAGCGCTCTTATCTCAATATTGAACCCTGTAGATATTATTGGTGAGATCGTGGCGGTCAAGAGCACCGTGTCTGACCCTCCGGAGGACAAAAATCGTGTCATGGTCACCGTCAAACTAGAAAAGTGATTTAATTCTTCCTTTTAAATATTTTATAGTTGCTTGGTTAATCATTTAAGCTACACTAACTGTTGTTATATATGTGCAGTGATGTGTCTGTCACTCTTAGTCTGTTCGATGCTCAAGCCGTTTCATTTCACCAGAAGCTTGGAGGCATGCGTAGTGATCCTAAAGTGATTGTTGCCACAAGCATAAACCCGAAGATGGTTGGAGGTATTTTGTTGCTTATTTCGTATGTGGCATATATTAATATGTGTAATTCCTTTTTCAGTTATTTTTCCTACTATGTGTAGAACGTTTATTCCTCAACGCGACGTCAGGAACGCATGTTTATTATGATAAGGAGACACATGCAGGGGAGCCTTTATTTCACCGGTAAGCTTTGTCTGTTTTGGGTATATAATCATACGTTGAGAGTTTGTGGTGTTAACTTCGTGAATTTATGTTCAGATTGGTGGCTAGAGACACTGGTCTCCCGTCCGCCGCAGCTCTCTTGAAGTCTTATGCGAAGGTTGAGCCTGTGACAATTGCTGAGCTTACCAATTTTATCACTACAGATCCGCCCCAGGTAATGAGTTATGTATATGCAATTATCTCATTCGTGTGTTTATATATAAAGATTGTTTTTTGACTGCACGTGATGTTGATGTTTAAGCAGCATGAAATAGATTTCTTAATCACTGAGAGAGTTTCTCGAGTTGAAGCGGACAAGGGGTGGTGCTATGTTGCGTGTTCTAAGTGCAGCAAGAAGTTGCAGCGCACTGTCACTTCTTTCGAATGTGCGCGTTGCAATAATCTTCATGCGGTCGGATCTCTGCGGTATGTAGCGATTTGTTATAATATGATAGTTGGTTGCTTTTTTGATCACTTGCATCACACTGATTCCACTTCGGTTTATTTGTTCTCTTTTAGTTATCGCGTTGAGATGGTTGTAACTGATGATACTGCGGAAGGGACATTTGTTTGCTTTGATGGTGTTATGACTAAGTTCCACAATCTCAGGGCAAGTGAGGCGGTTCAGTTACTGGTAAGATATACTTTGATTACTTGTGTGGTTATTATGTAATGTTGTTGACACGCTCGATGCTTCCATTTGATGACAAGGCTGAAGAAGGAGTGAACCCTGAGGATTCCGTGATGCCTCCGTTCGTTGCAGGAATGGAAGGCAAGACCTACACTTTCCAGGTCCGTGTCACATCCTACAACTTCACCGTCAATCACCAGACGTTCACCGTGTCACGTATTATCAATGAGGTTGAGCGTGCACCAGCTCCAGACTTTGTCGATGATGTAAGTGCAATATTTGTTATGATATTTCGCCATTAGCATATGCAACGTATAATAATCTGAATGTAACAGGGGGGTGATGACAATGAGGATGATGATGCGCCAAACGGGACGATCAACCGTGAGAAGTCTGGTTCCGGCAAGGGCAGTTGTGAGTCATCAAAGAGTGCTGGAAAGAAGCCTGTCGGTAATGTGCGTAAGAGGGCGCGTATTGCTTGAGATGGATCTTCGATAATCATCTCTCGATGTTCTGCATCTTAATAATGTTTTCGCATTCTACTTATTCTCAGCTTTCCTCTATCTATGTTATGGATTTTCTACATTCATGTTGTTGTTTTTTTTCAAACTCTATACTTTATGGTTGTTATGAATGCGTTTTATCTTGATGTTTTATTTGATTTCGATGAGTTAATGAATGTTACTGATTATATGTGTATATGAGTGTGAATATATTTAGTGTTTTATTTTAGTTATGCACGTAAGTGGACGTCCATAATCATGGTATACAGTTATTTAGTGTTTTTAAAAGTGTGTGCATAAGCTGACGTCCATAATCATTTGATGTATTACAGAACTTTGGTTATGTGCATGAGTGTACGTCTGTAGTCCACAATCTAATATAATTATTCTCCATGTGTTTACGGAAGTTTTTTTTTTTTTTGTTCTTTTCTTTTCTTTTTAAAACTTAGTGTTATCGCATATTGACCTCTTCGCATTAGTTACTATGTTTGTGGTGGGAAGATGGGTTAGTCACATGTTTTAAAATCTGGATCTTTATTTTTTGGGTCGTGATTCGACTATTCGCATTGTATCAGTGTTCGTAAAGAGTATATTAAAATTGGGCCTTACCATAAAATGAAAAAGTCAGTCCTGTAATTCCAGAAAAAATATAGTTTAGAATAATATATAGAGATAATGTGTGTCTTTACTATTTGATATATTTAGTCAGACCATCGACTAAGATAATAATAGTTTAGAATAATATAACCAGTTTTTGTCAGTTATAGCTATCGTTAAGATTTTTGACAAATAATCATGTTCATGACTCACTTTGCATTCATTATATGAAAGAAAATTCAGATATATTATATCTTTATATAAAGATAAATAAAGTTAAGGATGATCGTTAAATATAGATTGTGTTATCTATATCCGTTTCGTCATGACAAATCCTATGCGTTTAGTGTCTAAGATGTTTATCAAATAATAGCGAAGGTTACTCTCATAGTAATATATGATAATAAAATTAATTATATTAACCTCATAACTACAGATTAAACACATAACCAGTATAACACTGAAGTTCCAGTACTATTCCGTTTCAGACATATTTTTGTCATGAAACAGATGTATTCTTTTAAAAATTAATCAATTCAGTTATGGCATTAGTAATCTAACAACTATGTTTTAAATGACGTTTCTAGATAGTAGCTAGAAATACTATAATAAAATAAATATGTTGTGCACAAGTATTTTGTTTAAAAATAAATTTCGAAACTATTTTTTTATATAACAACTAATAAAGAATACTGTAGTTTTACTTTATACTAAAATATTTATTGAAATAACAATATGATTTAATAGTTCTTATCAGTGTTGTTTATTGAACAATCGAATATACTGTAATTTTAGTTGATACAAAAAAATTATTAAAATTAATATTATGACTTATATTTATTCATAAATAAATATAAATCATATGAAATTGTTTTATTCAAACTTCCCGCCCGAAAGTCGGGCCGGCCCTAGTGTATATATATATATATATACTGATTTAAAAGTAGTTTTACAACAAAAAAAAAAAGAAGTAGTTTCACAATAGTTTACATGTTATCGAACTTTTAAGGTATGACTGTTTTTCCTGTTACAATCCGCAAACGCAGCTTTTGCGGTTGGTAGCGGTTGACAGCGTTTCGAAACAATCATACAAACCGCTACAAATCGCTCCAAACCGCTCTGAACCTCTTAAAATCAAAAGATGGTTTCAACTAGTGTTTGCGGTTGTGGGTGGAAAAATAGATATAAAATTATTTTCAAAAATATTTTAAAATTTAAAAAATTTAAATTTAAAATGGAAATATTATAAATAAAAAAAATATTTTATATATTAATTAAATTTCACAAACAATATCATAATTTGCTTTAAAAAACTTTAAACTAACTATTTATTAGAACTTTTAAACATTTTATACATAAATATATAAAGATATACACATATATAAAATGAAATAAAATTTTTAAAATTTTTTAAAATTTTTTTAAATATAAATCTTCAAAACAAATTTTATTAAAATTATAACTATCAACTAATTTATTTTTTTTATAAATAAACATAATATTTTTATTAATCATATTGTGTTGATAATTATTATATTTTATTGCAATAGTATGTTTTTATATATTTTTAATGTTATAATATGTTAATATGGGTAATTTATTATTAACCACTGCAATATCTTATAATCAATCAGTCACAAATATTCCGCAAATGCAACAATTTTCAAACGTTGTACCAGTCATAGAAAACGCTTTATAACGCTTGAAACTGCAACCACCCGCATCCGCAAACTTCCGCATCCGCATCCGCAAACTTTCGCACCCGCAACTGTAACCACTGCGTTTAAACCAGTCGAACCTTTACTCGCTCGCTCCACGATGCCAACTCGATTGCCATGCATAGCTAAAAATAACTAATTATGTTTATTTCAGAACATGACTATCAAATACTTGTCGCTTTAAGCTACAACTAGATTTTGACCCGCACAATCGTACGGGTGATTATTTTCATTGTTACACAAATAATATTTTTACATGATTAATTGTATATAATTTTAATATTTACCATATTACAAATTGTTTAATATAAAATTTAAAATATAACAATTTTATAGTTTCATGCAATAATTTAATTTATTTGTTTTAAATTGTCAATGATAGCATATTTTCGATCATGTGATACAAAGTTCTAAATTGAATAAATTATTGGTTAAGGATCAAAATTTTTATTGCAAAGCATTATATTAAATTAATATCAAAATTTAATATGAAACTGTATATGAGTTTAGCTATGATTAAAAATACAAATTAGAAATTCAAAAGGTTTGTTTTAGTTAAAACGAAATATATATATTTTTTTAAATAAACACGAAATTAACTAAATATTTAAAAGTTTTGTTTAAATGAAAAATGAAATATACATTTATATTTGAAATAAATACGAAATTATTTAATTTTTAAAAAGTTTATTTTGATGAAAATGAAATATGTACTTATATTGTAAATAAAAATATGAAATGATTTTACCCAGAAACAATTTCAGAGAAAATATAGGAATATCTATTTGATTTGTTTGTTTTAGAATAATTCAAATATTTTAAATATTTATACAAAAATTAATTTAAACAAATTTTCAAGGTGTAGTCAAAAAAAAAAAATCACACGTGAATTAAGTCATGAATTTTGTTTTAATTATATAGATGTGTTTTTGAAAGCGTAATTAATATATTGTTCAGTACTTTCGGCTCTAATTCAATAAGAATAGAGGAGGATGATAAAGAAGAATGATTAGCATGTCACTTAAAGTAATGTTGATGATCGCGTCCATAAAAAGATCAGATGTTGTGGAAAGTTATTAATGTATTATACTATTATCAAAGTCTCATGCTGACTTTAACATATCATCCCTAAAGCTCAACACATTTGAGCATATGAGGCCGAGCCTGATGACCTAGTTTTGCTGCATAATTTCTGCTAGCATTATGCCTACGTCTATAATATGAAAAATACACAGATCAATATCAATACAGCTACTAATTAATATAATTCAGTCTTTATTTTGTTTTATGTTTTTTACCTCTCTATCACAATGGTAATACGACAACATCATTAATACAATTATAAACTAGCTGGTTTAATATGATCACATCTAATTGTAAGATATATTAACTTAATATATTAATCTTTTTATAGATTCACGCATTACATTTTTTTGGAAATAAATCATCCAGTTCAAATCATCAATAGGGGCGAGTATTCGCATCACCCACAGGCATAGGATAATAATCACATACAATCCAAATCAACTCATTATCATGACACCTATACGAGCCACATCCGAGACTGAATGATTGATTTGCGACGATCTGAGTGTAGTGCCCGCAAACATCTTTGCACTTGTTAGTGGCATGGTCGTAGTTAGGCTTCTCCGTTAACCAATACTTAGTAGCGATCGGACCGCTCATTTGATCCTCAGGTTGGACCCATCCTGCCGCGATGTTTTCGCCGTAAGGTCCACCAGAATGTCTCATGTCAGTATACGCGCATTTCCCAGCTTTGGCTAGCTTGTTGGCGAAATTCTGTGCATAGGCCGCAACGGTTTCGTTCCATACCAATGGAGCCACCCCGACCGCGGCTCGAATCTCGTTGTGAACCGCTAGCGTTTGTTCCGGTTGGACATCATCGATTGGCTTCACTTTTGGTAGACCATAGGCTGGAGTTAAAATGACGGAGAATAATGCTAGGGCTAGGACGAAGCTTTCACCAAAAGACAACATTTTGTTCTTGTTTTGTAAATCTTCTTGGAACTTATGTTATGTGGTCTCTGCTCTGATTGTTGTTCCTCCTTTTGTAAGCCTCCGAAAACAGTACAAAATAGGTATGGTACTATTTTGTGATTAATATACTAATTAACAACTAAAAGTTGTTTTGGAGGGTTTAGTTTCTATTATATTATTAATTAATAATATCTTAAAGTAAATCTGGATTCTTTTGAATAACATGTTTATAGGATTAAAATAAAATTTGGGCATAAAATCTTCAAATTTATCAAAATTAACGAAACTCATACACAATTTTTCAACATGAAAATCCTAAATTTGAAAATGTCATAGAAAGACAAATCAAGAATATACGTGCATTTATGTGATTATAAAATTATGCGAAAAGTCGAAATAGAAATTCCTAAAATTTGATTGATTTATGGTAGATTTAAAATATAAGACTTTAACTGATGACTAATATAGGAGGGAATTAATGAATTTATAACTTGGTGTTACATGATTCCACCTAAACAAAAATTACACATGGCCTTTAGAAGATTTTTTCCTAAAGTATATGTGGCAATAAATGCATACTGTATATCATTTTCTTTGTTTGACAAAGTACATACTGTACATCAAAAGATTAAACGCTATCAATTAATTTATAGAAAAAATAAATCTGACATTCGCTATTAAAAAAACAGGATAAGCTACATTACACAATCTGTAAAGTATAAACTTGTGGGATTGTGTATGAAAGAGTCAAGAACAACTTTAGAATTTACCAGATACTATAAAAAAGTCTAACAAACTTTTAACAAAAAAAAATAAACTAAATAAACTGAAGACAATCATATTATTTTGTTGTAAATACTTACTTGACGCCATTCCTTTTCAAGTCCTTTAATTACGGTAATTAACAGCATAAGTCATGTAACCAATGACGTGAAACGCGATCGTTAATCACATCTAAAGTCGAAAGTGATTGGTTCGAAGAAAATCACAGTTATAAAAATATGTGTATCAATATCTTGTAATTTACGTATAATAATCTATCTAGTCCTCGTGATATAATAATTCACGTGAATGTTATTCTACACCCGTGATTTATTCTTACTTAGCTCCATTTCCGGAAAGTAATTGTTGACTTTTACTTTTTTTTTTTCGACCAACTGTTATTCTATTGCTCGAACATAAAATAATATGAGTAATCAGATCGAGATATAACAACCAATAAAACAAAGAGATTTATTAAAAAAACGGACACTCCTAACTAGTGAATCAACAATTTCATTTTGCGCCCTTTGGAAGTAGATGATCTTGAAGTCCAAAAAACACATATGGAGAATTTGAATGACCTCCGGCTCATTTGAGAAGTTTAGCCAAGCTTTTTGATCCATTATCATTGCAATCAGGTCCTTGCAATATGTCTCAAATCTCTGACATGTTGAATGCTGTAGCATACTCTTCATTACCCATCTTAGCGCTTTCAGTTCCGAGTGTAGTGCTGTCTCACGCCTCCTTAAATTCTGTGTCCCCATAACTTGGATATTTCCCATGCTATCCTTCCAAACCTATCTAATTTCACTGAATTGATCTGTGGAAGTCCATGAATCATCCACTATACAAATATTATCCAAACTTAAGGCTTGTGTTTCTTCGGCAATTTGTGCCTGTGGATGAACAATTTGTGACTTTTTACTTCTTTAATATTAATAATTAACATTAAAATATACTAATCTTAGAAAATATTCTTTAAGGATTGGAACTATTAATCATGTATTTATTTGAAAATAATAGACAATAAGATTTAGTTTTATGGTTTGTCTTGGTCTCCTTAATGTATCTTCTTCAAATTAAAATTCACATATTGTTGAAATTTGAAAAGAGAAAGCAAATTACAAATTCAATTTATGTACTATATTTATATTAGCTCTATAAAATATAAATACAAGAAAATTAAGAGTGGTGATATGTATTATGTAATTAAGTGCTAATATATACACGTTTGGAGATAATTTTTTCAACAACTCAAATACACACTCTACAATATATGAATACAAGGTGTGATCATACACTGTTAAGTGATTACTATTATATACTACAAATCACAAAAAATATAATTTCTGGATTCAGGTATTATATGATCTATCGTGCACGAACTTATTATGTTAATTTTTATTACATGATCAGACATCTCCATACTATAATGTCTGGTTATCTATAGTACGTAACGTATTATGTTAAATTTTATTACATCAGACAACTATTCGTCTTGGTTAAAAACAAAAGTTCATTAATACGGACGTGTATTCTCATCACCCATCGGCCTAGGAGCATAGTTACATACGACCCAAAGATATGTATCTGCATGACACCTGACGTGACCACATCCAACTCGGTGCGATTGGTTAGCCACCATCTGAGTATAATGCCCACACATACCACTACATTTGTTGGTTTGATAATTGTAGAATTTCTTCTCGCCATACCACAACTTAGCCGCGATCGGACCGCTCATTGATTCCTTAGATTTGAGCCACCCTGCGGCTATATTCTCGCCGTACATTTCGTCTGTCGAATGCTGTAGGGCGCAGTCTTTGGATCGTACGTTAGCGTAGTTCTGTGCGAAGGCAGCTAGTTTGAAGTCCCACACCATTGGACCCACCCCGACTTCGGCTCGAACCCGATTGTGGACCAATACAGTTTCTGCCGGTAGGAGATCAACCATTGGGTCTAAGTTGGTTCGACCTAGGGTGTTAAGATCTGACGTTGCTGTCAGTTGGGGATGAGCCTTAAACCATGACGTTGCTGCCGGCTGGGGATGAGCCTTAAACCCTGACGTTGCTGCCGGCTGGGGATGAGCATTTGGGTCTACATTACAGGAACCATAGATTTGAGTTACGATGGAGAGTAATGTTACTACGACGAAGCTATATCCAGAAAACGACATTCTTGTTCTTTTTTTTTTTTTTTTTTTTTTTTGTCAACACTTCTTTTATTTTTGTTTTCGAACTGCTTTGTTCTCTATTTTGATTCTTTGTTTTCTCCTTTTTGTAAGCCTAGGAAAGCAAGAGTTCCGTGACTATTTTTGGGATTTCAAATATTCACCACAAGTAAAACCAAAAAAGAAGCGAAAAACAGACGTTGTTTATTTCTAAACAATTACTACTAAATAGCAAATTATTTTTACAAATTTCATGTCAATTTAGCATTTTTTTATTGTTACAGAAAAAATGTCTTTTTAGAATTCCAATACAACTTTCAACTTAAAATTAATTACAAATGCACTGATTTTATAAATAATTTCATTTATCTCAAATACCATTGGTTGAATATGTGTAATTAACAAGAACTTTAATGAATTTCAATCATCTTTTTAATCTGTGAAAAATGTCAAAGTGACATTCTTTATGAAACGGAAGAAGTATAAATTTAGGACTATATATTCTAATTTTTAGAGTAATTAACGTCAACATTAAGTAATCGACGGAGGGCATGACTGGTTTCCCCGCTACCATCCGCAAACGCAGCTTTTGCGGTTGGTAGCGGTGTTAGTGTTTTGCAACAATCACTTAAACCGCTCCAAGCCGCTTTAAATCGTTTCAAACCGCTTCAAACCTCATAAATTCAAAAGCTGGTTCCAGCTAGCGTTTGCGGTTGCGGGAGGGTTATTTTTTTTTTCTTTTTTAAAAACAATATAAATACAAAAACAAAACTATTCAATAAAAAATTTACATTAAAATTCTAAAATATTAAAATATATCTATGATATTTTTTTTTCTTTTTTTATTTTTTTTTAAAAACAATATAAATACAAAAATAAAACTACTCAGTAAAAAGTTTACATTAAAATTATAAAATACTAAAATATATCTATTATATTTCAATTAATATTATAAAATTTTAAAATAAAAATATTTTCTATAATTTTGAAAAATTTAAAACTACAACTTTCTAAATATAATTTTTATATATTTATTATAATTTTATGATTTTTGATATTTTCTAATTATATAAAATGTAAATATTATTAATTTATTATTTAACCGCTAGTTAACCAGTCATAAATATTCCGCAAACGTACAAATTTCTAACCGAAGTACTAGTCGTAAAAATCTCTTAGAACCGTTAGAAACTGCAACCACCCACATCCGCAAACCTCTGCAGCCATAGCCGCAACCGCTGCATTTAAACCATTCATGCCGTGAGAGTTACAATTTTGAAAGTTTGATATGTAACGGAAAAGGCAAGAGTTCTTAACGCAATCCCGGAACTTTGTAGAAGGCAAAGAATAATTAGTTTGACTGTAGGTGTAGGTGAATGTAAAAAAAGTTAACTAGATTAGTCGCAAAGCTTATCGTCTAGTGTGTGATTGATCACGTGATTAATGTTTTAAGTTTAACTGTGGGGCTAATTAGGTCCGTTAATTGTGGACGGTATATCACCAACTGTGATAATGTTTCAACATATGATATACGTGACTAAGTAAATGGAAAACAATATTTACTTTCTAACCCCTTTCGACTCATGTTATGCTCTATATGTGTGTTTTGTACTGGAAACACATTAAACTTTCATATATACCGTACGCATAATCTCGCAATCCTACAGACGTGGAATTTGATTGGACTAATTAATTAGTTACGTTCATTAATCTCTCTGAACTGTAATCCACGTGATGTTATATAACTCTCGTGAGTTTTACTAAGCACCCGTGATTTGTTCTACATATACGGCATAAACCATTTCTTAAGTTTTTTTTTTGAGAACTCTCCAACAACCAAACACCTTTCAATAACAAATGGGTTTTGCCTCCATGTAATTGTATGAGTTCTCATAATTTGGTCCAACACAGCTTGATTTTAGAGAACCACAACCAGCAAATTCTGGAATTTGGAAAAGCAAGGAAAATTAGGATTCTCAGATTTGAGAATAATTCAGATTCAAATAGGAGAGAAAAAAAAATATGTGGAATTTTTAATGGTAAAATGTTTTTATTTAATGAAAGGGTAGAATAGACAAATCATTCCAAAAAAGTGTGCCAAAAGCAAGATGTGTCTTGAGATGTAATTTCAATGTCAAAATGTGTCTCTACATGTAAAATTCTCTAAGATTAAACTATAACATTTGATAATAGGAGTGAAGTGTTGCAGTAAAACTATCCACAATGATAGTCTATAACCATGAGTCTTGTATAAAAAACACTATGACAGTCAGTGCCGGTCCTAGGGAATCCAAGACCAGAAGCAAGTTACAAAAAAACGGCCGCATGTCTCAGGGTTCGAACCCAGGTTGGACAAAGAGAATCTCTAGTTTCAGATGTTGCAACTAAACCAAAGGAATTTATTGATCATTTGTGGCCGAAATTATATTTATAATAATGCGGCCGGAAGCCACTGCTTCCTTGGCTTGGCCCACGGGCCGGCTCTACTGACAGTGAATCCCATATTTCGTTTGCAAAATTTTTTTGAAGTGTGAGCGCAGAGCTGAAACACTGAAGACGGATCCCGTATTTTGCGAAATGTTACAAGTGTGAGCAGGGAGCTACAACACTCTGAGAGCGGATACCATGTTTTGTTTGCAAAATTAGTGTGAGCGCGGAGCTGCAACACTTGGATCGTACTTTTGTGAAATGTTACAGGTGTGAGCAGGGAGCTGTAGCACTCTGAGAGCAGAACTCATATTTTGTTTGCAAAAGTTTTTTGAAGTGTGAGCGCGGAGCTGCAGGACTTGGGTACAGATCCGAATAAAATGAGTCGTAGAGCTTATGGTTGATTGTCTTGCTTGATCGCCAGCTGGGTTATGATATGTTTATAGAAAATATTAGATTTTGGAATTGAAATTAGATGAGATTTTAATTGTCCATAAAATACAAATGTGTATTATTGCCTCCATGAATGCACATAGCATGCATCAAACACAGAGTTTGATTTCATTAGGTGTGGAGTTCGTCCATTTGAGTTCTGAGGTCGGTTTTCTTGGGTGTGGAGATCATTCAACAAGTGTGTGCGCAGAGCTTCGATCACTTTCTCGAGTTCATCCTTTGACTATAGACGAAGTTCATCATGGTTGATGGTCAGTTTTGATCGTCATTTTTGAAAGTCACGTTTGAGGCCATATGTCTTAAGGTCGTCTAATTCGATTGTTCGTGTTGAGGTCTTTGAGTAGGAGATCGTTAACTTGGAGAATGTCATCATCATAGAGTATTGTGAGCTTGTCATCGTCGAAGAGTAGTGGTAGTTTGTCGGCGTCGGAAAAACCAGTGAAAGCATGTCATCTGTTGGAGATCAATGTTAGGTCGTCGCCAAAGGGGAGTTGGATCGAGTTTGGTTGAGACGAGAAAATCGATGAAGTCATTGTGACATGCTTGTAAAAGATATGATCATCGAGGTGAGATCTTCAAGGACGTGGTCGTCGAGATATAACTGTCGAGATGAGATCGATGATTTAATCGAAGTCCTCAAGGCAAATTAGTCGAGATGATGTCACCATGACGTGGTCGCCGTGACGTGATCATCGTTACGTGGTCGTCGAGGTGATGTAGCTGTCGAGGCAAGGTCATCAAAGATGTGGTTGCCTGAGACATGATTGTTGGCTGATCAGGGTTGTCAAGGCATATTGGTTGAGATGGGGTCATCATGACATGGTCTTTGGAGATATGATCGTCGAGGCATATTCATCATGGTACCGAGGTAGTCGATGATCGCGAGGTCATCGAGGTGGTCGGTTGTCGTGAGGTAATCAAGGTACTTAGATAGTCGATGGTCGCAAGGTCATCGATGAAACCAAGGTAGTCGATGGTCGCGAGATAGTTGGTAGTCGCGAGGTCATTGAGGTAGTCGGTAATTGCGAGGTCATCATGGTACCGAGGTTGTCGCAAGGTCGTTGATGGTACCGAGGTAGTTGGTAATCGCGAGGTAGTCGCTAGTCGCGAGGTCATCGAGGTAGTCAGTGGTCGCGAGGTCATCATGGTTCCGAGGTAGTCAATGGCGCCAGGTCATCTAGGTAGTCGGTAATCACGAGGTCATCATGGTACCGACGTATTCAATAGTCACGATGTCATCGATGGTACCAAGGTAGTCGATGATCGCGAGGTCGTCGTTGCGTTTCTCGCTGGTGGGCTTGCGGTCGTCACTTTATGGTGCAGCGTTGCTGGCTGGTAGGCCTGAGGTCTTCTCCATAAGCATCACGTTACTGGCTGGAAGGCCTGAGGTCATCGCTATAATCGTCGCGTTCCTGGCTGGTAGGCTAGAGGTCGTCGCCATAAGCGTCGTGTTGCTGGCTGGTAGGCTTAAGATCGTTGCCATAAGCGTCGAGTTGCTGGCTGGTAGGCCTGAGGTTATCGTGGTCGCCATGTTCGTCGTGCCCGGGTCACTGGTGGTCACGGAAATCAGAGCTTCTGGTTGTGCTATAGGTTCTGTAATCGCCGAGCTCTCTTGAAGTAGAGAAGATTTCCTACCCCACGGTGGACGCCAATTGTGGATTCCATATCCGGTCAATGAGGTAGTATTATAAAAGAAGTAAAGCGATCGGAGAATTTCGTATTAATAGTTAAGAATAAACAAGCTCGGAAATTACATGAACTTAAAGAGATCATTTAAACGAGATCGTCTAAATGAATTCTCTCTACAAATTTTCTAGTAGTCAAAGACGAGCTAGTCTTGGACAAGAGAGGTCGTCTCGGACTTTTGGTGGTGGTAGTTTTTGGTAGTCAAAGGCGAGCTGGTAATCGGAGACGAGAGAGGTCGTCTCGGACTTTTGGTGGTGGTAGTTTTTGGTAGTCAAAGGCGAGCTGGTAGTCGGAGACGAGAGAGGTCATCTCGGACTTTTAGTGGTGGTAGTTTCTGGTAGTCGAAGGTGAGCTGGTAGTCGAAGACGAGAGAGGTTGTCTTAGACTTTTGTGGTCTCTCTCCTCTTTCTTCCATTTCAATGATTCTGACGGTTCATTTTATAGTGAAAGTACAAACTTGTCTTTGTGTGGAGTCATCATCACATAAATTTGATAATAGGAGTGAGTTTTGGGCCCATCACTTAATGGGCTTTGTGCTAGGTCCATCTCCAACAATTTGATGATAAGAGTAAGTGTTGCAATAAAACTATGCACAATGATAGTTTACAACCATGAATCTCTTACAAAAAAAAACATTTATTTAAGAAACTCTTCTTAACAGTTTGAGAGACTCGTGTTAAAGTTTTTCAAATGGTGAAATATTTCGTTGCATATACTCTAATTAAAATCCTAGCTATAGTACTTAAATGTAATTAAAATCTTTAAATATAATATCTTCTTTCTATTAAAATAAAATTTTCATTCGTCCATACATAATAAAATACATTAAATTTGTATTGTGAATATATCTTTTTGTGATTATCAATTTTCAATACAGTTAACCTTAGTAATTCAATAAACCAAAGATTTTTAAACAAAAATTTACAACTTATAATTATTAAGTAATATACAATTTATAGAAAACACACAAAAAAATTGTGAAACAATTATTTTTCAAAACAATTATCTTTGAGGTGAGGCAGTATGTGATAGGTTTTTCACATGTGACTAGTAGGAATGAGGTGTTTCCCTTTCTAACGAATTTGAATGTCCTTGTACATCAACAAATTAATTAAGAAAACGACCTCTTTCATTTAAACTAACAACAGCCTTAACCGATATAGATAATAACCTTTAACAGTCCGGTTTGATCAACCTAACCAACTCAATAAAGAGATCCATGCATACTTCTCACGTGAGCTAGCTCATTTGCTAAGTATAAGCCCCCATGTCGGTGAGATTATGCATGGGACTGAGATAAATGCTTAGAAATGATATTTCATCCACAAGAAAATTTAAAACTTTTCTCTTTGGATTTTGGGTTAGTTGAAAAGATAACCACCTAGGATGGTGATGGTCCATTGTTGCTCTTTAGGAGGGTCCTTTCAGTCCCTCCATAACAACTAACAAGATTCAACCTTTGGAATTATCTTCATATGTTGAGTTTCTTTTGTCAAAAATTATGTGTTGAGTTTTAATAACAGAAATATATAAATTCACTTTATTGCTTTTCCATATATATATATATATATTTTGATTTTTTTGCTATCAATTATCATCGATATAGTACAAAGTTCTGATGGAACAAAAATTTCATATTTCAGTTCAGTTGTTTTTAAATAATTAAGAACACAATCGATATAGCTCTGAATGTAGTCCAGTACATATTTAATCATCGATAGTTTGGATCGACTTCGAATAAATTAATAGTAGAAAAGATATTTCTTAGAAACCTAAAAATTTTAACCATTGGAATCAAAAGTTTTGATTTTTCAATAAAACAATTTGATCAAAGATTAATGTAGTTACAAAAATGATATGAGTAACTGACACATTTCAGCAGATAGTCGTAAACTGGACTACACAAATTATCATTCCAAAACTTGTGGCATTTTGCAAATTAAAGCGTTCTAAAGAAAAAAAGTCATTCTATTAATTTTCTTTAAGAAACAAAGTTACCACATAGTATCTTTTTAATTCGTTATGAAACCAGAATCATTAATAAGGACGTTGACCGATATAAATCCCCGGAGGATCATAGCTACAAATCACCCAAATATACTCATCATTCTTACACCTAACCGAGCCACAACCAAGTCGGACTGAGTCACGCCACACGATCTGAGTGTAGTGTCCACAAACACCCTCACCACCATCACATGTGTTAGTGGCATACTCGTAATTGTCCTTCTCCGTCATCCAATACTCTGTTGCGACAGGACCGTTCATCGTTCCCCAACCAGCTGCAAGATTCTCACCGTAAGGTCCCGACGAATGCTTCATGACGCAGTCTCTCGCTCGTTCGTATGCGTAGCTCTGTGCATACGTCGCTAGAGTTTCGTTCCACACCATTGGACCAACTAGTTAAGATCGATGATAATGTGACGAAGGTGAAACTATAAGCAATAAACGACAACTTCTTCATCTGGATTTTTGAGTGTGTTATTATCTTGGGACTTCTTGTTTTGTCGGAAACGATAATTTACTTGGCCAGTGTATTTATAGAAATTCCTCTAGTGGGCTACGGAGAAAGATACTGAAGGTTTATTTTTTCATTGAATTATAAATTTAAGCGAAAATAATAAGTGGAATGTTGAGTTTGTTGGACCAATTTTATTATAAGCCCAATGGGCTATGTAATAAATTGGTTGTGTGAATAGAAAATTCTTTGCAAGTCTAATGGGCTTAGTAAAAGATTAATTTTATGTGAATGATTATGGAGACTATTGGACTCATTTTGTAAGTTCAATTGGCTGAGTAAATTTAATGGATTAAAGTTTCAATAACTTGGCGGCCAAGTTTAGATAACTTGGTGACCAAGTTTAATGCTCTATAAATATCACCATGATTTCTCCATAATCTTACATCTCAAAACTCACACAATCATCTCTCTAACTACCACTTTCTCTCACTAGAAAAGAAAAAAAAAATACTCTTTAGATTTTATTCTTTAAAGTAAGTGTCCCGAGAGTATATCGTAGTAGTTAGTTCGTAGATTTTGTTTCGGGTGTTGCGAAACGGTCTCATCACGGTTGTATCCTGGGATTCAAAAATCGCATAAAACCGTCACACATTACGGACGATTTATTGAGTTAAGGAAAGAGATCAAATCTCGACTCCGTGAATTCGTCTATTTCCTTACGATTTCTTAAACGTTGTACGTCTTTATATTATCGTTTATATGCTTTTTGTTTCGTAATTTTCAATCAGGATTTTCGTGGTCCTACAACCTTAACTCAATAAATCCGCTTCATGCTTATCGCTTGAATCGGATTGAATATTGCGAACAATATTTTTAAAACGATTTTATAAAACAGTTTTACAAAAAATGTTTTTAAATCGATCTGAGACGGTTCTAAGAACGCTCTTTAGCTATTCTTGAGAACGTTTTAGAATAAAAAGACGAATCATATTTAGAAAATGATTTACTCGACATTCTTTGAAAGGCTCGCGATCTCATTTTTCTAAAGAAAAATAGCGTTTAAGAAGGCCTTTTGGCGAATTCTGAAAAACGACTATTAAAAAGTTTAAGAACGCTTTTGTGCAATTCTGAGAACAACTATTAAAAGTTCAAGAACGCTTTTATGTGATTCTGAGGTCACATATTAAACGTTTAAGAACGCTTTAAAACGATTATGAGAACGAATATTAAAAGTTCAAGAACGTTTTTAGCGATTCTAAGAATGATTACTATTGTTTAGGAACGCTTTACACGACTTCTGAGAATGCTTATTTGAATTGTGTTCTCAATAATTACTACCATTTGTATTTTGTGAACATATTCAATAATAACAATTGATGTCAATGACTTCAAGTCAATAAATAGGTTACTAAGTTTAAACTCATAAGATAAGTCTTGTAAAATATGAACAAATCTTAGAAGATTGAGTTCAATATAATTTTGAATAAATCTTTGAAGATTAAATTCATAATATTTTTTGGATAAATCTTATAAGACAAAGCCTCTTAGTACCTTTGGATAAATCTAAATTTAATGATTGAGTCCAAATAACTATAATGGATAAATCCAAATATAAAGATTGCATCCATATAGATAAATCTATATATAAAGATTGTGTCTAAATAATTATAAAATATTTACTTTTTGAATAAATCAAACCTATATTTAGATTGTGTTCAAATATTTTCTTTTGAATAAATCTAAATTTAAAGATGAAAGATTGTGTTCAAATAATCATGAAATATTTTATCATACGAATATAACCAGTGAGACGACAAACCTATTGGGAATGGTCATCCACTTGGATCGTCTTCATGTGAAGATTTGTCTATGCCTAGTACAATCACTACATAAGTCTTTAGTGAGTTGAATACTTTCATGGAACTTTGAGTTTCTTTATGGACAAACCAAGGCATAGAACATACACTCAAAGAGTTTTGCAATGACAAAATTTGTTTAGATGAATTATATGTTTATCATATATTAGTCAAAGAGCTGTGATTCTTTATGCATGACAGAATGACTGCATGTATATCAATTAATTTGATATACTAGGTCTATAGATAAATTAGAAATTTTCAGTAAAATCTATCTCTCACAAGCAAAGGCTACGAGCTATAAAAATTGACTTTCAAGTAAGTCAAATATGCAAATCACAAAACATATGATATTCACAATTGTGAACATAAAACGAAAGTGATTGAGCAAAAGAACTAAAAAAGCCTTATGTTCAAAAAGCTGACACACATCGTAGCAAGGCTGACAAATGTTGTAGCAATATTGGTTTATATAGAGATAATGTGAAATCTCAAACCAGTTTGATAAAAACTAAAAAACGAAGTGTAGTTTTGGGTCAATGTTCCATAACATAATGAAGTTGCGGAACAAAAGTTCTACTCTTAAAGGATGAATTCAAGCATGCATGATCCTGAATTAACCCAGGAAGTGTGGGGGGAGCATTGCTTACCACATTCAAACATTGGCAAAAGGCCATGTACTTTGAATAGGTAATGTATATTCATACAAATTCCTCAAAGTGTGGGAGTGCTTGGCAAAAGTAGTTGCACTAACTCTTAAAAATGTGGAGGTGCTTAGCAAAAGTCATAGCACTACCTCCTAAAAAGGTTCTAATTGGACCGAAAACCGTGGATTGTATATTCATCGGTTATGCACACAACAACAGTGCTTATAGGTTTCTGGTTTATAAATCAGATATACCGGACATCCATTTTAATACGATCATGGAGTCCAGGAATGCATCGTTCTTTGAACAGATATTTCCATGTAAGGATAAACAATATCCAAAAACGCACTCGTAAAGAAAGAGATGTGATGACCTCTGGTTATGAGGCAAGTACTTCTGACACTTCAATAATCGAGGCATAGAAATGAAAGACGAACCTAGATGAAGCAAAAGAGCTTGTCAGGAAAATTCGTATGGTGAAGATTTTTTAATGGTAATTCTCACTGAGAATGAGCCAAAAATCTTTCACTGAAGCCATGTCTACACCTGACGTATCTTCTTTGAAAGAAGCAGTCAAGAGTAAAATGGATTCTATAATGTAGAACCATACCTACGAAATAACAGAGTTATCTCAAGGGTTCAAAGCACTAGGGTGTAGATGATTACCTAAAACCAAGTTGAAACTTGATTGCTCAATTCATAAGTGCAAGGCCGAACTTGTGGTGACGAGGGAAAAAAAAAGTCTAGATTTCTTCGACACTTATTCTCCAGTGACGAGAATAATTTCAATCATACTTCTGATTGCAATTGCAGCCTTAAGAGACTTGGAAATCCATCAAATGGATGTTAAATCTGCATTTCTAAAAGAAGATTTAGAAATTGAGATATACATGAAACAACCTGAAGGATTTGAGATCTAGAGTTAAGAACACAAAGTCTATCGACTTGGGTGAAGTTATTGTATAAGCTCGCGAAAGCTTGGAAACAATGACATGAAAGGTTGAAAATGTTATAATGTCAAATGAGTTAAGCATCAATGAATGTGATAATGCATATACTTCAAATGTACTCCTCGTGGGTATATTATGTTGTGTTTGTACGTTGATGACATGCTCATCATCGACAGTACTAGAGATATCATCTAACAAGTCAAGAACATGCTTCATAGTCAGTTTAACATGAAAGACATGGGTCTTGGGAATGTTATTCTCAGCATTAAAATCACGAAGACTCCTGACGAGATAATTTTATCTCAGGATCATTATGCTGAAAAAATAAAATACTTGAGAAGTTTAAAAACTACTCAAGTAGAATTGCAAAAATCTCCACTAGACACTCAACTACACTTAATTAAAAACGCAGATGAGTCAATGTCGTAAGTGGAGTATGAAAGGGTCATTGGAAGTTTAATGTACTTATCCAATTGTATAGTACCC
>NC_027754.1:1062296-1080210 GCF_000695525.1 Brassica oleracea var. oleracea | reverse complement strand
TAAAGTAAGTGTCTCGAGAGTATATCGTAGTAGTTAGTTCGTAGATTCTGTTTCGGGTGTTGCGAAACGGTCTCATCACGGTTGTATCCTGGGATTCAAAAATCGCATAAAACCGTCACACATTACGGGCGATTTATTGAGTTAAGGAAAGAGATCAAATCTCGACTCCGTGAATTCGTCTATTTCCTTACGATTTCTTAAACGTTGTAAGTCTTTATATTATCGTTTATATGCTTTTTGTTTCGTAATTTTCAATCAGGATTTTCGCAGTCCTACAGAGTTTTCAAACTTATTGCTTTATTACATTTTTTTTTAGTATAATTCTATTTTTACAAGAATGAACAATAAAGAAAACTACAACCTACAGATGACACCAAGAAACCCGAACTGGAGTAGAAGAGCCAACATAGTACACATCCGAAGGAGAGTTTCGAGCATTTCATGTAAGTTTGTCTGCCATTATATTTTCTTTTGTTTTCAGGATATGTTGGATTAAGAGAACGTCTTACGTTATTGTATTTCCACCATGAGCGACGCGAAAGATGGCCATTCTATAGACGCCATATTCATCAATTGATAATAGTATGTTGCAAACATCACCTCGAATAACTGCATGATCATTATACATTCTATTGTCCAAACCAAAGCTTCACATTCAGTATGTAAAAGTGACAGGCTATGTCGAATAATCATTGACCTCATAATCTTACTATTGACTCCCTAGTAAATGAGTACCATTCTTGTCCTATAAATTTATCTTGATCCTTTCATGAATCATCTACATAGCACCATTGCCCATCCTATTCTTGATGTTCCGGTTCCGCCAAAAAACCATCTCCTGATATTGTCAACTACATAAGTTGGACTTCAGCCCAGATTGTGGCCTCTATTTCTGCAACACGCAAAATTTCTTGTGGGTTCCCATTTGTATTTTGTAAATTTTGGCATTACAATTTTTTCATATGTACGACATAATCCAAGGAAAATAGTTGAAATCACAATCTTTCAGAAGTCTCCAGAAAAGATTATTCATATTCGTAAAAAAATGATGTGGTTAGAAAAAAATCTCGGATTTGAGGGAGTCTTAGACAAAGACCAAGTTTGAATGGCAGATGGAATTTTAAGAAATATATGGTTTATTGATTCCTCATCCGCTCCACATATATTGCATCTCGTGTCACATTGAATTCTTCTTGTCTTTTAATTATTTGTAACCGGTAAACTCCCCGAAATTGTCTGCAAATAATATTTCAGTTTTGGTAAACGTTTAAGCTTCAAAGTATATTCCAACAAAGGTTTGGTATTTGGTCCATACACCTCTATAGTTGATTCATTATCCGGGTATGACCTCTCAATATCGTACCCTGATTTTACTATATATCTCCCAGGAATTGTAAACTGCCAACAATATGTATCCGGTTGTGAGACCCGATTCACCGGGATACTTTGAATGATCTTCACATCATCCGAATGAACATAAGCCTTTAACAAACCAAATTCGAAAAAATAATCTAATGAATTAATAAGATGCACCAGAATTAGTAAATGGTTAAGAAACTGATTTTGAGATTCCGGTAAAGCTGACCTTGGTCAAGGAGCGGGAATCTAGAGTCTGTTCTCTATCTATATAATATTATCTTGAGAAGTTATTTTTTCTAAGTGTACAATATATATATATTTTTTTTGTCATAAAAAACAGACTCATTTTGACTATGTGAACCACACGGGGAGATCTTGATCCATGTGAACGACGAAAGACGATTGTTTCCTGACACTGCGTGCTAGACTATCCGCCTTTGAATTTTGCGTCCTTGGTACATAGATGATCTCTAATAAAAAAAAACTCCCTCTCAGGGTCCTGATGTCTTCCAAATAATTTGCAAATGCTGGTCATTCTTCTAAGTGTCCAATATTATTACAATAAATGTATCACTGATGAACTAAAAATATTATATCTAATTACTATTATTAATTTTTTTTTAGTTTTAGTTTCTTTTTTCTTTATATCCTTTCTGAATAACATTTTTAATAAAATACAATAATTATTAAATGAAAAATGATAAAACTTAAAACGTAAATATATATTATACATAATATGGTTTAATAAAAAGGGAAAGTCTACAAAACTAATCTTGATATTAAACAATAATATTCCCTTTAAAACATAATCATATATAACATAATAAATATTTAAAAGTAATAAAATATATTATATACATCATGCTAAAATAAAATATTTATTAAATGAAACTATTATAAAATTTCAAAAAGAAAACTATATTATTATAACTAAAGTACTTTTTGGTACTGTTTGAAAACATAAATAGTAGTATAAATGAAAACAGTTTGGAAACATGAATAATAATATAAAAAAAAATAGTGTTCTTTTACTAATTTCATTAATATAATTACATTAATTGTCATTCTATATTTCACTCAGTTTAACAATTTTATTAATTATATTACCTTCACAATACATCTCATCATGAATTATATTACCATAATAATAGCATTACAGATTTTTATTTATTAGTTAATCAATATTAACTTTGTGCCAATTATATAATCAAAAATGTAAATAATTGAGGTTTGCATATGGTTAGACGTTCGGCTTAGTTTATTTTACTAAAAAAACTTTATTTTAGTTTCAATCGGTGGAAAATTACGTAGTCAAAACCGTAATTCAAAGACATGTATTTATGAATCAAATAATAAGTTAAATCAAAATAATAAAAATGTATCTATATTATTAAAAGTGAAGTACCTTTTGGTACTATTTGGAAACATGGATAGCAGTATAAATAAGAATTGTCTGGAATATGAATAGCAGTATAAAAAGAATTATAGTGTCCTTTTAGTAATTTCATTAATATAATTACATTAATTGTCTTTCCATATTTCACTCTGTTTGATAATTTCATTAATTGTATTAACTTAACAATACATTACATTACATCATTAATTATATTACCATAATAATAATAGTGCATATTTTTATTTATTAGTTAATCAACATTAATTTTGTGGCAATTATAAAATCAAAAATGTAAAATAACTAGGTTTTGCATAGGGTTGGGCAAAAAACCTGGATTCAAAGAACCGAACCGAATCCGATCCGAAAAAATAGTACCAAATCCGAACCAAAATTGATTAAATATCCGAATGGGTTCAAAATTTTGGCATCTAGAGAACTGAAACCGAACCGACCCGAACCAAAATATTTCATGTATCCGTATGTATCCGAATTAGATTTATATACTTAAAAATATATTAGTTATTTTTAAATTTAATATATAAAATTTTATAAAATGTATAAGATATTTTTAAGTTGTCCAAAATACTTGAAAATATATACAAATTGTCAAAATTAAAGGTATAAAATAGCTAAACAATACTCAAAAACACGAAAAATATTTGAAATATCTATTGATTCTCTATCCAAATATTCAAGCCAAACCAATTTTATGTTAAGTTTAAGAATTTTAACATATCTTATTTAAAGGTATATGTAATATATAATTTTGTTTTAAAATTTTGAGAAATTTGAAGTATATAGTGAATTTAAAAATTTTAAAATAATTTAAATGGGTTATCCGAATCCAAACTGAACCTGCAAAGATCCGTACCGAAACCGAATTGAAATTTATAAATACCCGAATATAACTGAAATCTTTAACCCCAAAAATTCAAAACCCAAATAGACCCGAACCAAACCCGAATGGGTACCCAAACGCACTCCCCTAGTTTTGCATATGGTTTAATGTTTGATTTAGTTTGTTTTACTAAATTTTTTTAATTTTAGTTTCACTCGGTGGAAGTTATGTAGCAAAAAACATAATTCAAAAACATGTTGTATGAATAAAATAATAACATAAATCAAAATAATAAAAAATGTATTACATTTATTGTCACTTAATTTTTCCCTCCATATAAATATTTTACTAAATAAAAATCTCTTTTTATTTCACTTAACTTAACCAAACGCATAGAAAGAATCTTTTTAGTTTATAAAATTAGTTAGGTATGAATATTGGCTATCCATTTAGGCACCGGTTGTTCTTTTCGGGTATCTTTTTTTTCGAAATTAGGCCCCGATTGAATATTATAAATTTATGTATTTGTTTTGAGTTGGGTCTTTCTCGGTATGGATGAGTTCGGTTCTGATGTATATGAACCTAAAAATATCTAAATACCAAATATATTTGAAACGGGTACAAATATTTGTACCAAAAATAACCATACTACCTGATTCGGTCCAAGAGTTTTGAATACAATTAGTTATATTTCGACCCATCTAAAGTATATAACACTAATTATGAAAAATAAATATCAACATAAAAAAAATGTAAGAACAAATATCTGCGTTGATGCGCGGATCACTCTCTAGTATATATTATATATATTATGACTTCATAAAAAAGGAAAGTCCACAAAAATAATTCTGATATTAGAAAAAACACATATTCCATTGAAAAGATAATCCTAAAGACCATAATAAATATTTTAAAGGTAATAAAAATATTCTTTATATCAAGCTATTTTCCCAGATGATTAAAACTAATTTAAATAACATAAACCAAAATATATTTAACGAACAAAAAATATTAAAAAAATTATTAGATGTTTTATTTATGTTTTTCATAATATTTTTTTAATTTTTGATTTTATTTATAATTTGTTTATATTTTAATCAAACTACGTAAATACAATATCTATAAATATTATTTAATATTTTACTTATATAACATAATATACAAATTCAGAAGAGTTTGTTTTTTGGGTATTTAATATATATTTTTTGAAAAGTGTCTTAATTTTTTTTTTATATAACTTGATTTTTCAAACCAATTAGCAAAACAATTTTTTTATTAACTATTTAAAATGAATTGTATTTTAAAAATTGTTTAAGCATGATAAAAGCTATTAGAAAAGAAAATTAAAAATACTTTTCTATAAGTCTATTTTTATCAAATACTTATAAAATGATTTTTAAATAGCATAACACGATAGAATTTTAAAGAATTGTAAATAATATATCTTACTATTATTAAAAAACTATTTTTTGCTTAATTCTTGTAGTTATAGTTATTTATATTTTACCACTCAATATATCCATAATAAGAATACATAAACTAATCTGACTTCATATGTTAAAGATATTTAAAATAACTTCATGTTAAAGATATTTATCACCACCCAATGTATATCCGTAATTTTTTTTTGGGACCTATGTCTACGTAATTTTCTACAAATATTTTGGAAGTCTAACGCCAATGCTTCATTCGACTTTATCCAGCACCGGCTCTAGCTCGATGAGCTCTATCTTTTACTTATTCTAGTTTGCATGTGTATCCACATGTTTTGGATGATCTCACATGAAAGAGTCCCCATTTTGTTTTGGGATTTATCATTTAGGACCTGACTAGTTTAAACGCAGCGGTTGCGGCTGCGGGAATTTGCGGCTACGGACGGTTGCGGTTTCTAACGGTTTTAACAGATTTGTACGACTGGCACCGCAGTTAAAGATTGGTGTGTTTACGGGAGACTTATGACTGGTTAACTACCAAATGCGGTAACGGTCAAATAATAAATTAACAATATTTACATTTAATATAATTAAAAAAATATCAAAAATCATAAAATTATAATAAATATAAAATTTATATTAAGAAAGTTATAATTTTAATTTTTTTTAAAAAATATTAAAATTATTTTATTATAAAATTTTATAATATTAATTAAAATATAATAGATATATTTTAGTATTTTCATAATTTCAATTTTAAAATTTTTATTAAATATTTTTATTTTTGTATATATATTAAAAAGAAAAAAGAAAAAAAATTTATCCTCCCGCAACCGCTCGCAACCGCAAACGCTAGCTGCAGCCAGCTTTTGAATTTATGAGGTTCGGAGCGGTTTGAAGCGGTTTAGAACAACTTGAGTGATTATTGCAAACCGCCAACAACCGCTACCAACCGTAAAAGCTGCTTTTGCGGATGGTAACGGAAAAACCAGTCGCCCCTTTGTTACAAAAAGAAATCCGTAAGGGGAGGAAATCAGTTGTAAACATTTACTAGTTAGCCCAAATGTCAGAAACAGTATGACGTAACCTCGTTCGTTAATCAAACAGAAAGTCGAGTTTTGATTGGTCGAAAGAAAGTAATCATTAGTGATAAAATATATTTATAAATTCATAACTGAGTTTTTATTCAACACCCGTGATTTGTTCATAGCTTCATTTACGGAGGGTAATTGTGGACATCTTTAACTTTTAGAATCTATCTATCTATGGGTCCGATTGGTAATGATTGTAACTTTAAAATTTTTGCTCTAGAAAAAAATCTGTAGATTTTTGCTGTGACTTTAGATTTTATTGCTGAAGAATTTTATGGAAAACACTAAAAAATTGCTTTGGATATTTGGCTCTACAGAACACTTGTACAGCTGTAGGTTATTTCAAGAGCTGTGGTTTCAAAAAAAAATTTAAAGCTTAATTGCTCTGAATTTAGTGCTGTAGAAACAAATAGGGCTGTGGACAGTACCTACATCAACTACCAATCACCTCCATATATATAAAGTAAACTTTTATCTTTTCTTATGATACGTGGAAGAGAGATTTGTTAACATGTGTCTTTTTTTTGTCTTTTTACATTTTAGATCCTTATTCTTTTAGATTATTACAATTTGGTTCAATATTTTCTAATTATGCACTATCTAATCATTTTCACACTAACCATCATCATTTGAAGTTCGATAATCTATTTTATTGTTCAAAAAATTTCAAAACGAATAAAGAAATAAGTAAAAAAACATAAATGTATTTGAAATATTTAATTTATACAGCTAAAATTAACATAAACTTTCACTATTTCACTATTTCACTATTTTATTATTTTTTACTATTTTCTATTATATCATTTACAACTAGATATGTATCTTAATATTAACCAAACTAAATCATAACACATAATCTAAACATAAAACATCCATAATCACAGAGAAAAAAAAGCCAAAGTAACACTAAATCAATAAAGGTTCAGAGCTCAAAGGCGATCAAGAACAAAAACTAACTTACCCCATTTTATCATAGAGTGTCTTGACCAGAACAATCAAATGTCAGAAAAATGTAAAAATATAATCTTGAGATAAAGCAATCCCTCAAACACAAAGGAGTGTAATCAAAGACCAATGCAAAAGAACCAAAAAAGCGGGTTAGAGGAAGAATAATCAATAGAAGGCCAAAATCACCACGAAGCAGGAAGAGACATACATAACGAACGATAAGCACAACCACCAGCTAAGAGGTAAGAAGTGCCACACAAACTAAACAAGCACAAACAAGAAGCCTATGTCGGTGAAAAACCATAAAGCTCTGGATAGAAAGGACCAAAGCTCCAAGAGACTAATACCGCACACTTAAACTAAGGGAAGCAAGGGAAGAAGAGAACAGCCTGAGTGAGGGAGAACGGAAGCCAAACCCCGAGAAACCAGAGCCCAGACTTGAGACGAGAAACAATCTTCCAAATTTACAGAGCATACTGGAGGAGAACACTAACCAAACCTGGAGTGGCAAACATGGAGAAAGGAAGAATCACAGAAACGCAAGCAGCGATGAAAGCTGCAACGAGATGAGGAAACATAGATCGAAGGGTAGACAAAACGAAATCATCAAATCGTGGAGCCGTACTCAAGCTATAGAAGTCAGATCACTAAAAACCACATCTTGAAAACCAAGACGAGAAGGGACTATCGATGGTAAGCCAACGACGAGGAAAACAACTTCAAAGACAACTAAACTCTGACCCAACCCAAGGAGATGCAGTTCCTAACATGAGTCGAAATCTATGGAAGAAGAGGAGAAAAAAGTGAGGAAGAACAAGAGCACAGACGTGAGTGTTTTTCGGTGATGGTGAGAATCACAATACACCGGAAAAGTAAACGAAATGCATAGATGGTGACGACTCAATGTAAAAATATAGGGAGAGAGCACAAAACATCTTTAAAAAGTAATGTTCAAATAATTGGAAAAATATTGAAACTATTAGCCTTAGAATCAACAAATGCCTAAATATAAAATTATTGAAATTCAATACGCATTACATCACAAACTCACTCCACCACTAATAAGTACTATTATATCCACTACAACACTATTAAAAAAACAAACCCATAATATGTTAACATATCACTTATTACTACATATAAAATAACAAAAATACCAAATAATATTATTAGCAAATAAAGACGATCACATAATTAGTTAACTATATCATCCAAAAAATAATAATTAACAACAGTAAAACAATATTCCGCGTGATGCGTGTACATGCCCCTAGTAGGATATAAAAAGATTTTTTTTTTAACATAAAAAAGATTGTTGTATACGTGTTTTTTTTTACATCAAACGGCTGATCTATTACTCAAGCTTGAGGTCATCTGGAAAATCAGACCGGAATAGAACAACCAGTGTAATACATGTCCCTATGAAAGGATCTTGCTATTTTAGCTAATGAACCAGACGATACATTTTCAGATCGAGAAAAAAACAATTGAGATAAGATCTATAGCTTCTGCAGCTCATTTAATTCAATTGAGAAGTTGGACCATGCTCCTGGGTCTTGAATCATCGAGATAAGATCCTTACAATTGATGCACAAAACCTGACACGTCAATAGCTGAAGCATGCACTCCATTGCCCATGATAGGGCCTCAAGCTCCGTGTGAAGCGGTGAGATTCTTCGTCAATGGTTTCTTGCTTCCAATAGCTGAGTTGTTCCTCCTGATGTTTTCTATGTCCATCCATAACCACTGTAGAGTGTGTCATGTGTCCATGATCCATCTATCATGCATCTTTCAGAATGCATTCTCTGTTCCTGATTTGTGTAACTTTTGGTTCTTGTTTGATGTTTGTTTCGAACCAAGCATGACATTCTGATTTAGCATGTCGGATAGTTTCCAAAGGGTCTATGTCTATTTCTCTGAATAATTTATCATTTTTCACTTTCCAAATGTACCACATAATCCAAGAATATGAGTTTTTATCTAACTGAGGGTCTTCTATATTGTTCTTTCTCCAAAAAAAAGGGAGTCTATGTTTGCATAGTGGCTTGGGCTAGGGAACCACAATGATTGTTGTATATGTGTTAAAGTTGAAGAAAACATATGTTGTATATGTGTTAAAGTTGTGATTCTTTTATATGGTTATTTGATGCTCGTCATTGACCAATTGCATAACCTTTTTTGCTGATTTGAGCGTAAATATTCTTAGTTTAGTTCTAAGTTCATATTTATTTCTCTTATTTAAAGTATTTATAGTATATTATGATTCTAAAAATAATTTACATGTATTCTTTGATTTTGATTTTAGTTCGTAACTTAAAAGCTCACTAAAAGTAGTTTTAGTTCCAAGATATGCTTTCTCAATAAAAAAAATTTAATAATATTGAATGCTTGTTATATAGCAACTTTATATTTAATATTTCTAGCAATTTTAAATTTTTATATTTCTTTTCATTCACAGGATAAGATTTTTAGTTCTCTTTTATCAACTCAAATTTATTTTATCAAACTTTAAAATCATCTAAAAATAAAAATTGCAATTATTTTTGTTCGTTTATCAATATACTTAGTGAAATTTTTACTTTCTTGAATTAGATAACAATACATATTATAACTAAAATTATTTTATTTTATTTATACTGTATTAAAAATAAACAGTGAGTGTTTTAAATGGTATTTAATATTTTTATTTGTCAATGTCTATTTGTTCTTTTAGTACTTTTGAAACATAACCGAAAATTTTGATCATGTATTTGTACTGAATAGTGAATTTATTTTTATATACCACAATGTTATATATTATTCTACTCCAATTTTCAAAAGTATTTTATATACAATTATTCATATGTGAAACAGTTAAATTTAAAATTTCTTAATATTTTAATTTTCAAAGGTTTTATATTGCTTATGTTGCTGCATTTTTGTTACCATTGAAATTTTCATATTACTCTATTAATTTTAATAAATATATTAATTGATCTATTAACATTAGTTTTAATCTTCTTTTTTTTTGCTGATGAGGATAGCCTATCCGAAGAGAAAAGAGGTTAAGTATGTATAATATTTAATTTTAAAAAATTTATGTATTTAAAAAAGATATTTATAGGTAGAACATTTAGGGTTATATAATAATGTAGAACCGTAGTAAACGATAAATTTGAAGTTTAATTTTAGTCTACAATGTTCAAACGTAAATCAAGACTTGAAATCATTGAGAATGCTATGTTCTAGCGAAAGACAAGAATTTTAGAAAACAAAAATCCTTTAAGATTAATAATGAAGGCCGTGACATCCAAAGATGACATGATAAATAAGAAATTAAAATACCTACTCTATTTAGGAAAAGATATTAATACTTAAATCGACTAAGTTCGAAAAAGGAAAAAAAAATTCTCAAACATAAATCCTTAACAAATGAAGTATCATCAGTAATGGGGGGGGGAGCAGGGGGGGAAAGACAAGCACAGTATATGTTTACATTGATCTTCTCGATGACTTTCAGTGGACCAATTACAAGACCTATGCTTGTTATATTTCCCTAGATGACTTTCAGTGGACCAATTACAAGACTTATGCTTGTTATATTCCCCTAGATGAAAACAATCGCGTGTGAACACGGCCCAAATGAACTCTCCAACTTGAAAATGAACATCACGGCCGTGGTGATCAGCACTTGCTTTATACTTAGCATAATAGACTTGTAGATTCTCATGAACATGACCATGAATGGAAGATACGTTAGAAGCAAAATCCATAGCTTGACCAAGATCACAGTTGCATCAGGTGAAACTCTAAGATCAACTTGCATGTGAGGTACGATTACGTACATAATTAATCCTAAAGAACTGAAACAGTTACTCTGATAGACAACATCATTATGTGCAACTAGATTTTGCACAACAATGAATCTTAAGTTTCAATTTCGAGTTTACAAGCATCGCTGTGGAGCTCAAAAACTTGAGTGAAATCGGGTAATGCCTAAATTTGATCATCATCAAATCTTCAATAATGAGATAAGATTTTGCAAAATTGGATCTCACACGAATTTAATAACAATCTGATTATTCATAAACTTCATATGAACTGCGTTTTGCACGGAGTCAAATCGAAACGCTCATGTGGATATGATCACCATCGATCTCTTTATTGATTTTATGGTCTTCTCTCTCAACAAAAGAATTTTCGTCCTTGAAAATGTAGCGACTAAAAGTCAATATGATATAAAAAAATAAAAGGACTCAATTTTGATATCAACTAATGTAGAACCGTAGTAACCAATAGGTTGTAAGCTTAAGAAATTGGAGCTTGATAGATTGTTTCAGTGGTGGAGCTTTGGTTCGTGTACATGTGTTACACACGGAGAATGGTGTGTGACATACGCTTTGAAGAATAAAAATGAAATGTCAAGATGCGATGATGTGAGATATTTCTATATGTTTGGTTGACGAAATTAGACGTAAATGAATGTTACTAGATCTCAAATTAGAAGATTTTGTGATGCTAGAATATAGGAAATAGTATATAGATATATAATAGAAATATTATTTAATATATATTTTTAGCTTTTACCTAGTTTGGGGTTAGAGTTTTTGACGTTGTAATTCTCAGAGAGAAACACAAAAGTTTTGGGGTTTCATAGCTGAGTGAATTGGTAGACTTGATCAACAGGGGTTGAGTCAAGCAAGTTGGAAGTGTTAGAAATTGATCCGTGTCGATTCGTGTAATTCAGATCAAACAAGTTTGTAAGAGATTGTAAAGGATTTCTAATAAAAGAGATAAATGTTCTTGGCACTACTTTGTGTCTTGTGTTTTCGCTGATTCTCGATTTTACAATTGGTATCAGAGCGAGACACCTAAACGAAGGAGTGTTCTTCGAACCAAGGTGAGATCCTAAGAAGAGAATATGGAAATTTTGGCACATAATATTTTGCTGCTGAATGATGTGAATTATGGATATTGTAAAGTGAGAATGAGAGCAAAATTACATGGAGCTGATGAAGTTATATGGACAGTTGTTTAATCTGGATGGGAAGAACCGTGGGTGATGCAAGAAGATGGCTTGAAGACACTTAAACTGAAGACAAAGTGGACTGCAACAGAGAAAAATCTTTCAAAGTTTAATGCGAAAGCACTGGATACAATCTTCAGTTCTATAGATGGAAAGCAATTTGAGCTTATACAGGGCTGTGAATCAGCTAAGGAGGCTTGGGATATACTACAAAATGTGTTTGAGGGTACTGCAAATGTTAGGAAGATAAGATTGGACTTGCTTGCATCACAGTTTGAAGACATAAAGATGAGTGACGATGAGAAAATAGGAGAATTCCATGCCAAGCTCAGCTCCGTAGCCAATGAAGCACAAGTTTTAGGTAAAAAATAGATGCAAAATTGGTGAAGAAACTTTTGCGATGTTTACCTACTAAGTTTGCAGCACATAAAGCGGCGATAAATTTGACGATGAACACAGATGAACTCAATTTTACTGAGGTAGTAGGGATATTAAAGGCTGTGGAGATGGAATTGGAGTATAAGTTTTCAAATCCTGCTTAAGAATCTAGAGTTATAGTTGATGAAGACATCCAAAGAGCTCAAAAACTTGAAGAATTTATTCACCTGATGATTCAGAAACTTGAAGAAACCATGAAGCTCTTGTATAAGATGTCTAACGACAGGCTGCCTAGAGAAGAAGAAAGACATAAAATGCAGGAAGTGGTGTGTTTTAATTGTCATGGTATTGGACATGTCAAAACAGATTGCCCATCATTCAAGAGAAAATAAATCAAGTGTAATGGATGTAATGGTTACGGGCACATAAAATCAAAGTGTGTGAACACAAAGAAGATGAATATGAAGAGAAGTTGCAGTGATAAGAAGCCAGAGAGAAAAGAAGATGCTCACAATTTCATGGCTCTTCATGGAGTTATGGGATCTGAAAAAGACATCACTAAAGGTGAATTTCGTGTGTCGTGTGTGTCACACACCAATTCTGATGCGTCACACACTGATACAGAAAGTGATCTAGATGTGGATCTTGTAACTGAGTATCAGGTTCTCTTTGGCAAGTTTACAGAACTCAGTCGCGAAAAATTACAGCTCATCAAGGATAAAGCTATGTTAAAAGTTCAAGTCAACATCATAGAGATGGAACAGACTGACACGAAGGGTGAATCAAAGTGTAGGATGACAGAGAATGATGAGGAAGACGAGCTTCAGTCCCTTAAGAGAGTTAGTGCAGAGCAGAACCGAGCTCAACAAGAGTCTGAAATAAAGTTTCATCAGATGAAACATCTATTGAATCAAGAACTTGAGAAGAGTCAGCTTATGGAAAGACAACTTACTGAGAAGAACAAGAAAGTAAGAATGTTGAACACCGAATCAGCAAGTGTGGATCATTCTTGTCAATGGGGCAGTCTCCAAAAAATAATTGGGGTTTGGGTTATCAAGGATTAACTTCACAAGAGTATGACAAGGCTGGAGGAATAAGGTTCATAAAAGCTGAAGTAAAATCAGATGACAAACCAAAAGCTACATCACAACAAGTTGACAAACCAAAAGCTGAAGAAAAATCAGGATCAGTGACAAAGACTAAAGAGAATCACAACACAGCTTGTGGGAATGAAGGCTTGTTCAGTGGAAAGCGAGGTCATTATGGAACTAGTTCTCAGACGGTTGACAAGAATGAAGAAACCAAGTTTGTAAAACGCTCAATTCCAGTTGTTTCAGCTGTACAAAAGGATGAAACTCGAGTAAAGATTATGATTCCAAAGATACAACATAATAGTTGTTGCTAAGAGAAGGAATGGTTGTCACTTTTATGGTAAGATCAGACATAGTGTTGCTCTGTGTTATTATTGGAGAAACCAGATTGAGCGACCTTGGAGGATGAACCTTTTTTATGTGGAACCCAGAAGGTATGGACATGTATGAATAGCTAAGAAGGATTTGTATCCTAAGTTTACGAAAGGTGTGTCACACGAGCATACCAATGTGTCATACACTCGAATGGAAGATCAATATACTGAACTTGAAGAACTAGTTCGGTGGCCTAGAAGGTATTGAGAGTTTTGATGGTCCAACAAGTATTGTGAAGTTTTTCACAGAGCTTTTCACTCAAGCAGGAGGAGATGATACTTGATTCAGTGGAAGTTTAAGTTAATACTTTGATAGAATGTTGATCTCACTCAAATTACCCTAAGGAGTGAATTACTCTCCCAAATAAGAGGTTCAGATGTAGTACTTATGGATCGAATCCACAAGGAGCTAGGGAACCTAATAGATCTAATCAGAGTGATTAAGCTAGGTTGATTATGTTTAAATGTAAATAAGCTGGTTGTGAGCAAGGTAGTTGCTTGGTTGATTTGATTGGGTTTTTGACAATTAAATAAAGTAGCTAGACTTAGGGTTTCTATTTAGGTAATCAGGATTATAATCCTACAGATGCTTAATAGTTGTATGCATGATATTATAGAGCTCAAGCACTTAATAACAAACCAATCGGTGTTCGCTTTCTAGGTTTGTCTATTGACCGAATAAAGTGTCGATCGATGATTCTAGAGGAATATCGATCGATGCACATGTTGCACCGTCGATCGATTATTCTAGAATATCGATCGACGAGCGTTTAGTCAAGCTTTGCGCACGGGTTGAATAATGCTCACTAGGCTTCCTAGGGTTGAATAATACCCTAAACCTAACAATGGAACTACTCAGACATGGCCAAGCAATTCATAACAACAATGATAAGGTAAGAAAACTGCATAGAATTAAGATAGAAAACAATGGAGTTCCAATCACAAATCTCTCTGGATCTTCTCTCCAACTCTAATAAATCCTAGAAAGCCTTTAAACCTTTTTCTATGAAAACAAGGGAACAAGAAAGCACACTTTGGCAAACTATAAGTATTAGGTTAAAAACTCGTCAAAGGTAATCTTGTAATTTGGTGAAGTCTTGGGCTTTAAGTTGGCTGGGACCAAAACAGGCTTCTGCGCGTTTCGCTGTCGATCGATGTCACAAGGTGTGCATCGATCGATTAAAACTGTGGGAACCAAAATTCGCACTGTCAATTTCCTTTTAAATAAGGAAACTAGGAAAACCCTAATTTCCCAGAGGTCCCGGATATCTGCTAATACCACACGCAAAGCAAATTAGAACACAATAATGACAACGAAGAAGTATAAAAATCGTAAGATAAGAGCAAAGAGAAGTCTTATTCCGAATTTACGTATGAGCGTTTACAACAAGGTATAAGCCTGGGCTCGAGAGCTGTCGGCGAGATTCCTAGTTCTAGCAACCCTAAGACGGCTAAACCTAATTGAGTCGCAGCTCGAAATAACAAAAACGGAAAGTTGCCTAATTGCTCTAAGTGCTAAGTTTTCTCTGAAAAAGTTCCTCTCATGCCTCTCGCCTAGGATCCTTTATATACTGGCTCCAAGGTCGTTTTACGCTTTTCCTCTTCTGCCCTTGAGCCGCCATAGCATAAAAATGGAGATATTACATTTTTTCCGATCTTCGTAATTATCTTCAAAATTTCGTATTTATCCGCGGAAACTTGACATTTATCTTCCCTTGCGAACCAAGCGTAAACCGACATGCAGTTTACGGGCTGTTGGTTAAGAAATCGTAAGTTGGCCCTCGAGTCATATCTTAGGTCCCTTTGGGCCGTTTTTCGTCTCGAAGCGTTTATTACGGCTTCTTTCGATAAAGAATGAACTTTCCGTGATTTTTACGGTACAGTTTGATTGATAACTTAGAAATGGCAGGGAACGTGAGATGAGTTCGCTATGGTATTCGGGAGATAGCATCGGAGGGTAGACGAGAATGCATGAACTGATGTCGTATCGATGTTTCGGCTCGAGCTAGGTCGCTACGTAGTGATCGAGCTTTGGCTCGAGCTCGGTCGCTATGTAGCGACCGAGCGGGATTGACGTTTGGTCGGTACGTAGCGACTGAGCTTTGGCTCGAACTCGGTCGCTACGTAGCGACCGAGCGGAGCACGTGTTTGGTCGCTGCGTAACGATTCTTTTCGAGCTCTTGTCCGATGACTTGCGTTTCTTCCGCAAAGCTTTTCGTAAAGAAGAATCTATTTCGAAAAAGTATTTGTCGAAGAATTTTTCTACGTTTTTCTTCTTCGGAGATTTGGACGTTAACTTCGTCGTAACCGTTTTCGACCCCAACAGTCGACCGCTGGTCTTGGCTCAACAGTCAGCTCGGATGCTTTCTCCTTTTATCTCCAAAATTCTCCAAAATCATCACTATCTCCCAAATCACTCCTGAAGCTATAAATATAATAAATAGACTCGAAAACGTAGTATTAGTTATTAAAACACTTATAACCATTGCTAAAAGTAGGTAAAATCTATGGCCTATCAAATGTATGATGCATATTGTGCTTAGAGGTTATTGAGCTTGAGTTGTAAGACTCAGTGAAAAAGGGGGAGAATGTAAGCTCAAGAACTTGGAGCTTGATAGATTGTTGCAGTGGTGGAGCTTTGGTTCGTGTACATGTGTTACACACGGGAATGGTGTGTCACACACGCTTCGGAGAATAAAAAATAAACGTCAAGATGCGATGATGTGAGATATTTTCATATGTTTGGTTGACGAAATTAGCATTAAACGAACGTTACTAGATCACAAATTAGAAGATTTGGTGATGCTTTAATATAGGAAATAGTATATTAGATAATAGAAAAATATTATTTAATATGTATCTTAGCTTTTACCTAGTTTTGGGTTAGAGCTTTTGACATTGTAATTCCTAGAGAGAAACACAAAGATTTTGGAGTTTCATAACTGAGTGAATTGGTAATTGATCCACAGGGATTGAGTCAAGCAAGTTGGGAGTAGTTAGAAATCGATCTGTGCCGAATCGTGTAATTCGGATCAAACAAGTCTGTAAGATATGGTAAATGATTTCTAATAATAGACATAAATGTTCTTAGAACTACTTTGTGCCTTGCGTTTTCGCTGAATCTCGATTTTACACGGTTTGTAGCTCCGATTTTTTAGTCCAAAAATGACCCAAAAAAGGGTTGAAATCGTTGAGAACGCTATACTCTACCCGACGACAAAGATTTTAGAAAGCAAACGCTCCTTAAGATTAATCAATAAAAATCGTGATGCTTCATCTCAAGATGTCACGAGAATTGAATGGACCTGATCTAATTAAGGAAAATATAATACTTAGACCAACTTAGTCCCAAAAAGAAAAGAAATCAAACGAATGTTGTAATTAGAGAGTTTAGAGACTGAATGTTTCTGTGTTATTATTAAAGAACAATGGGGGTTCCTTTATATAAGGATTACAAGATAAAGAGAAAATGAAAGTGTACATATCCTAATCTAACAGGAAATAGGAAAACTACTAAAACATAATAATGGAAAGATTACATCTACTAAGAAAAGGAAAGAGTTTCCTTTTCTCTAAGCTTTGTGGCCGTTTTTCTCTCTCCTGAAGTCGGCTCTCCCTCTCCTCTCTCTAAGCTTCGGCCGTCCCTCCATCTTCTAGGTATTGGGCCGGTCTTGGACCGGGCCTGGTTAATGGCAATCCACTCCATGATTTATAACACTCCCCCTTGGATGCCATAACCATACAGGATTCGTAGTACGCTTCATGTTGCCTCATTAAAACCTTATCAGGAAAACCCAGTGGGACAAAACCATGATGAAGGAAAAATAGTACAACATGCACTACTCCCCCTGATGTGAACCTTACTGTAGGTTCTACGTTCTACGCATCTTGGTGCGTGATATTTCCTGTATGTATAGGATGGGAGTAATCGGCCAGTTTCATTACTGAACCGTAATTAGACCATTTCGACTTCTTAGGTCGTTTCTCATGTCCTTTGACAT
>NC_027754.1:1056148-1056415 GCF_000695525.1 Brassica oleracea var. oleracea | reverse complement strand
ATTCTATACATGTAAATTCATAATGTTCCAAGCTTATAGACTTTAGAATCTTAGTCTTATAGATAATGGCTTACATGGCCGAACTTTTTATAGGAAATGGCCTCTCTGGCCGGTTATGGCCCTTGTGGCCGACCTGTTCATAACATGGTCTTCTTTGGCCGAGTAGTGGCCTTATGGTTTGGCCGTTTTAAAACATGGCCTATGGCCTCTGCGGCCGAGGAATGGCCTTTTATGGCCGAGCCATTTGTAACATGGTATGGCCTCTAC
>NC_027754.1:1055486-1055976 GCF_000695525.1 Brassica oleracea var. oleracea | reverse complement strand
AGACTTTAGGATGGCTAATCCTATCATGCCATATAGTGTAAAATTTCGTGGTGTATCTTAATATGGTCACCACGGTTCTTGCCTCTCACCATAATGATCTTATAGCATAGTTTAAATCAGTAGAGATCATTAGGTATAGTCTCGACCACTTTCTTATAAGGTCTTAGGCGATTTTTCTTTCAAAATCTGAAGGAACTTGTTTCCTTTTGTTTGCCCATTGTTTCTATTTAGAAACCATATTATCATAACTCAATGGGTCACATATTATTGGGTGTATCTAATGTCCTTTAGACAATGTCTTAGCCATAGTTTCTTTACTAGGCTAACTATACTACTTTCACGATTTCGTAATTGGATATTATGCCCTTTAGGCAATTCTTTATCAGTAAAAACATTCATATGTTCAAGTAAGATCAGGTAAGATATAATGAAATCAAAGCAAACTCTTTTATATATATATAAAAATCGTGAATCATCAAGTAGGTCAAAA
>NC_027754.1:1054085-1054620 GCF_000695525.1 Brassica oleracea var. oleracea | reverse complement strand
TATACAGTAGATCATTATCTGTAACCACTTCATCACATAGTTCAAGATTATGGGCGATTTTCATTAGAGCAGAATCTTATTCTTCCACGGATTTAAAATCCTGGAATCTGAGTATCTTCCAATCATTCATGGCTTTTTGCCATAATTCCATTGAGTATATGGATTTTAGTTTTATCCAAAGATCATAAGGATCCTCAATATCTTCATACTTATTTCTCAGTTCCTCAGTGAGATGATAGCGCATAATTTTTATGGCTCTATGCCTTTTACTTTCAATTTCATCATTTCTTTCAATGATACATTTCCCGAGTCCTCTAGACTTCAGAGCAATTGAAGTGTTCATTTCCTATTCTGGATAATTATCTCCAGAGATATCTAGGGCAGCATAATCCAAAGGCTCAAATCTCGACATCTGAAATCATCAATAAATTCATGATTTAGAATTCTTGCAACTAATTTAAATAATCAGTGCATATGATTTCATAAGTCTTATCTATAATACTTTAGGCCACACGGCTTTTCAATATGATGCTTA
>NC_027754.1:1053921-1054059 GCF_000695525.1 Brassica oleracea var. oleracea | reverse complement strand
TATGGCTTTGCATTGTGATGTTTGTACCTCACGACTATTATGTGATACAACGATCTTAAGGATCGGATCATAATGCAATCCGGTTTATATAACCATTTGGCTACTAAACCACACGGTCACTTTGATATTCACTAAGCC
>NC_027754.1:1053276-1053752 GCF_000695525.1 Brassica oleracea var. oleracea | reverse complement strand
TTTAAATCAATCTTTCAATCTTTAAGTAATGAGAGATTTAAGGTTTCGAGGCCTTTAGGAATATCAATCAAGATTAAGGGTTTGAAGGCCTTAAGGACTTCGAATCTTGAGATTAGATCTATTAATCAATCTATCAATCCTAACATCTCAGATCATCAATCATCAAACAAAGACATTTTAAAACCGAAGTTAAACTTTTTAGGGTTTCAGTTTGAGTGATTTAGATTCGAATTTAAACAATCCTATCAATAGCTCTAGGTGATCAAACAATCAGAGTTCAAGTCAAACAATTTAAAATCGAATTTTCAAAATTAGAGTTTTTAGGGGATTTCGAAAAACTTTGATCTTTGATCAAGGGGATTTGATTTGAGATTCAAAATCATTAAAACTTTGATTTTAATTGATCAATGGATCAATCTCGAATTATGGTTTAGGAGATCAGACTTATTCGAGCTCCGATTTACTCTTTAGGGTTT
>NC_027754.1:1038269-1044027 GCF_000695525.1 Brassica oleracea var. oleracea | reverse complement strand
TTTCCTGATAAGGTTTTAATGAGGCAACATTAAGCGTATTACAATCTTTGTACGGTTATGGCATCCAAGGGGGAGTGTTATAAATCAATTGGTGGATGTCCATAACCGGTCCGGTCCATAACCGGCCCATACACTTAGAGAGAGAGACGGTCCAACCCTATAGAGAGAGAGGCGGCCGCGAGACTTGGAGAAGAGAGAGAGACGGCTACAACTTGCCTATTTACTAATTCGTTTATGTTTATGATTTGTAATATTTCTTATTATTGTATTTCCATTTATCTCTCTTGTAACCCCTATATAAAGGGAACACTTATTCATTAATAATATACAGAAACTTAATTCTAAATCCTAAGTTTCACAACACTAACATGCAAATTCTAAACGAAAAAATGTATAATCACACTGAGTCAGATATTTCTAGGAAAAGGTTTATTTAGGTTTGGTTCAGGTTGAACATAAAAGACGTAAATTTATATATCGTTATATGGCCAACCTCTCTTTGATCTGCATAGCTAAACTCATGCGAGAATTTTAGATTTGAATAAAGGTTGATTAAACATAATGTAAAGAAAGATATAAAATGACAAAAGGTTGATTACAATAACATATAACTTAAATTAATACATATAAAATATTATCGACATGGTTACATGAGATTGATATATAACAAAGATGTTTTCTAAACTCCTCATTATTTGTGACGACTCCTTCAACCTTAACTCTTCTCATGGCCTTTTCCTTTATATCGAAATAGAAAACATGGAAGTCATCAGAAAACGAACTTGGCGCAAAAACCAGTTCCCCAGCATCAGTGGTTCCTGAAAATTTTATTTGTAGATCCCACAAAGTATGGAACAAAACAAATGTATCTGTTTTCGACCAAGTTTGCTCCTTCACATTGTCAAGAACCCACAAACTAAAACTATTACCTAGGAGACTAAGGCCTGCTAGTTTCCCTTTGTAGTTTGCTAGGCAAGTAAACCTTTCTTCTGGTGTTGTAATCTGACCAAAACGCTTAGAACCAAAATCAAAAGTAACCAGTATTATAGAGCTAATCCATGGCTTTACCCTAGCTTCATAATACACAACTCCATTAATGTATATGCCATTAGAACTAGGAATATATTTAGATATACCACCTTCAACACGCCTCCATGGAAAATAAGAAGATTGTTGACGTTCCAGTGTGAAGAACCCTAAGGAACGACACCCAATCGGTTTAGGGGATATGGACTCGATCCGGAAGGATTGAGAACTGATGCATCGTTTAGTGACACAAATGGCTGGGGATGACCCAATGATACTACTAGATGTTTCGATGGCCGCTTGATGTGACGCACAAATCCGGCTCAACAAAAGGGGCATTCACTCGGAGATAACCTCACCAAGAGAACAAGAATATTCTAAGCAAAGAACAAAGAGATAAAACTCAAAAAAAAATGAATAAGGAAAATCAAATAGCTTTATTCATAGATGTGTTCTCATACTTATACAACTTGTAGTCAAAAGAAATAAATCGAAATGTATGAAAAAGAGACATAGAAAATAGATAATTGACCAGATCTAGTTAAAGCACAGAAAAACATGTTGACTAGTCGAAATGAACCCTTCGGCTACCCATGTCCAGATTCAATGTAGCCGAAAGCTCATCCCGCGGTAAGAAGCAGCACGCGTCCGGTACGGTCTTCATGTTCGGATGGAAGATTCTCACGGACTGTTCGGGACCAAGTGGAGGCTAAGTCATCAGAAAGCTTCAAGAGTCTTGCCTTAAAAAGATTTGGAAGCTCAAAGTTCATGAACTGATCGAAGTGTCAGATCAGTTCATCACAATGATCGCCGGTACGGTCCAAACGGCTTAAGAGAGAGAAGCCATGGTCGGTTCCGGGTTCTACTCGATCGAATTCAGTTCTGGCTTGACCGATGGTCTTAGAATGACGAACAAGACGGGAAAGGCGAGCTTCAGTACGGTTGATCCGGTCATATGGTCGTGGGTTATGTTGAAGCTCCAATCCGGACGTGCGCAGTTCGATCCGGTACACGGCCCAATCAGTCTTTTCGGCCCGATCGGAAGATTGAACCTCAATTGAATTGTTCCAGACGTTCTGATCCTCGTACTGGTCTGATTCCATGGACTGATCCTCGGACTGGGGCACATCATTCCCTCCTTCTTCAAAAGGATTTGTCCACAAATCCGGATCATCTACAAGAAAAAGAGAGAGATCAGAAACGTTAAAGCTCGAAGAAATGTCATACTTACCTTGAAGATCAACCTAATAAGCATTTTCATTGATCTTTTTAAGGATCTGAAATGGACCATCGACCCGAGGCATGAGTTTGGACTTTCTTTCTTCCGGTCGCTCATTTCTCAAGTGAACCCAAACAAGATCACATTCCATGAAAATAACCTCCTTTCTTTTCTAGTTGGCGTATCTTTTATAGATCTCGGTCTTGGCCTCAATGTTTGCACAAACTTGTTCATGTAGTTTCCTGATAGTGTCCGCCTTCCTTTTGCCATATGTACTAATTCTTTCACTCAAAGGCAAAGGTAGAAGATCAAGTGGACACAAAGGGTTAAATCCATAAACAACTTCAAAAGGAGAAAACTTTGTAGCAGAATGCATTGCATAATTATAAGCAAATTCAACATGTGGTAAACATTCTTCCCAAAGTCTAAGATTCTTTTTAGCCAAAGATCTAAGCAGTGCAGACAAGGTTTGATTAACAACTTCAGTCTGACCATCAGTTTGCGAATGACAAGTTGTAGAAAACATCAATCTCGTTCCTAGCTTAGACCACACGGTTTTCCAAAAATAGCTAAGGAAATTAGCATCACGATCAGAGACAATGGTCTTAGGCATTCCATGCAATCTAACAATCTCTCTAAAGAACAAATCAGCAACTTGTGTGGCATCATCAGTTTTATGACAAGGAATGAAATGAGACATTTTCGAAAATCTGTCAACAACAACAAAGATTGAATCTCGTCCAGACTTAGACCTTGGCAATCCTAACACGAAATCCATAGAGATGTCTACCCAAGGATGAGAAGGAATAGCAAGAGCAGAATACAAACCGTGGTTGGAAGCCTTGGACTTAGACTTCTTGCACACTACACATCGGCCACAAATCCTTTCCACATCTTTCATCAAACTTGGCCAGTAGAAGTGATCATGAACCGCCCTGTAGGTTTTCTTAACAGAAAAGTGTCCCATAAAACCTCCTCCATGAGCTTCCCTGAGAAACAATTCCCTCAAAGAACATTGGGGCACACACAAACGGTTATCAAAGAATAAGAATCCAGAATTTTGAAAATAATTCCCATAGGCCACCTTGGAACATTTTCGAAAAATCTCTTTGAAATCCTGATCAGTTGCATACAAATCCTTGATGAATTCAAAGCCAAGCAATTTCGTTTCAAGGGCTGAGAGAAGAGTATACCTTCTACACAAGGAATCAGCCACGACATTCTCCTTACCTTGCTTGTATTTGATCACATAAGGGAACGTCCCAATGAACTCTACCCAACGAGCATGCCTCTTGTTTAGCTTTTGCTGACCCTTAAGGTGTTTTAGAGACTGATGGTCCATGTGGATGATGAATTCCTTAGGCCAAAGATAGTGCTACCATGTTTCAAGAGCCCTTACCAAAGCATACAGATCTTGGTCATAGGTGGGGTATTGGTCATAGGTGGGGTAGTTGAGCGTGGCTCCACCAAGCTTTTCAGTAAAATAGGCAATGGGTTTCTTATCCTGCATCAGCACATGACCAATACCAACTCCGGAGGCATCACATTTGATTTCAAAAGCTTTAGAAAAATCAGGAAGTACAAGTAAAGGAACTTGAGTTAACTTCCCTTTGAGAATCTGAAATGCCTCTTCTTGAACTTGTTCCCATTTGAACCCAACGTTCTTCTTGATCACTTCCGTGAGTGGGGCTGCTATGGTACTGAAGTTCGGAACAAACCGTCTATAGAAACCGGCCAGGCCAGGGAAGCTCCTCACCTCGCCCACGGTCGTTGGACTCGGCCACTCTCAGATGGCTTTAATTTTCTCCTCGTCCATTCTAAGTCCATCTGCACCTACAATAGAACCTAGAAAGACCACATGATCTGTGCCAAAAGAACACTTTCCAAGGTTAGCAAACATGTGTTCCATTCTAAGGACTTCAAGAACAGATTTCAAGTGCAATTTGTGATCATCAAGGTTTTTGCTGTAAACAAGAATATCATCAAAATAAACTACAACAAAGTGACCAATGAATGACCGTAAGACATGATTCATTAGACTCATGAAAGTACGAGCATTTGTGAGACCAAAGGGCATAACAAGCCACTCATACAAACCTAGTTTTGTTTTAAAGGCAGTTTTCCATTCATCACCTTCTTTCATCCTAATCTGATGGTAGCCACTTTTCAAGTCAATCTTAGAAAATACTTTCGAACCATGAAGCTCATCAAGCATATCATCAAGGCGAGGAATAGGATGTTGATACTTTACCGTGATGTTATTAACGGCCCGACAGTCCACACACATCCTCCATGACCTATCTTTCTTTGGTACGAGTAGGACAGGCACGGCACACGGACTGAGGCTCTCTCTGATATAGCCTTTCTCAAGCAGCTCACCAATTTGTTTCTGAATTTCCTTAGTCTCCACCGGATTGGTGCGGTACGCTGGTAGGTTAGGTAGAGACGCTCCCGGGACGAAGTCGATCTGATGCTCAATGCCTCTTATTGGTGGCAATCCTTTAGGATTCTCATCTGGAAAAGCATAAGAAAACTCCTGCAAAACATCTAGAAGTTCACTCGGAATCTCCAGTGCAAAGTCAGATGAAGAACTAGCCATAAGAGATTCTTTATACACAAGTAAAAGAAATGGCTTTTGAGAGTAAAGAGATTTTCTGACCTGACATTCTTTGATAAAGAAGTTGGAGTTTTTGATAGATGTTTCAGGTTTATCCTTTTTAGGCTCATGGTCTCGTCCATTCTTAAGTTGAACTTGATCTTGATGAACCTCCAAAGGCGTCAAGGGAACCAAAGTGATTTTCTTTCCCTTGTGATCAAAAGAATGTCGGTTTGTGAAGCCATCATGCACGGCCTTCTTATCAAATTGCCATAGCCGGCCCAAAATAATGTGGCATGCGTACATGGGAAGAACGTTGCAAACAACCTCGTCCTCATATCGACCAATGGTAAGGGGGATGTGGGAACCGAAATTTGCACTGTCGATTTCCGTTTAAATAAAGAAACTAGGAAAACCCTAATTTCCCAGAGGACCCGGATATCTGCTAATTACCACACGGAAAGCAATCAGAACACGAGAATAACAACGATAAGAATAAGAAATCGACAAAGTAAGCAAAGTAGATCTTATTCCGAATCTGCATATGAGCGTTTGCAACAAGGTATGAGCCTGGGCTCGAGAGCTGTCGGCGAGATTTCTAGTTCTAGCAACCCTAAGACGGCTAAACCTAATTGAGTCGCAGCTCGAAATAACAAAAACGGAAAATTGCCTAAATTGCTCTAAGTGCTAAGTTTGCTCTGAAAAGTCCTCTGCCATGCTCCTCGCCTAGGACTCCTTCTATACTAGCTCCAAGGTCGGTTTACGCTTTTACTCTTCTGCCCATAAGTCGTCATAGCATAAAAAATGGAGATATTCCATTTTCCCGATCTTTCAATTATCTTCAAAACTTCAGTATTTATCCGCGGAAACTTGACATTTATCCTTCCTTGTGGACCAAGCGTAAACCGTGCTGCGGT
>NC_027754.1:1033512-1034970 GCF_000695525.1 Brassica oleracea var. oleracea | reverse complement strand
CACCGATTTAAAGTCTGCGATATGTTCTCGTCTTATATGACTTGTATGGTACGAATCGAGCATCTTCTCAGAATTAACTAGAAGTGCTAAACCAAAATTTCGGATCAAAAGAATGATCGATTTGCGTTTGTTTAAGACGGCTGGCGTGTTCGTCGGGGCCAATCGACGAACGGGGTGTAAGGTTTTGGTGGTCGCGTTCGGACAATTTGTTCGTATTATCTTCGAATTTTAACTTTGCGACGTCTCGCAGTTGTTTCGAGGATTATACGTGTATCTTTGTGCGTTTGAAGGATGATGATTTTTTTACGATTTTTGGGCCGGATGAGGCTGCAGACAAGAGTCTTAATGTTTCCAGGCGTGTCCTGAAAAATTTTTTGTGTTTAACTGAAGCGTAAACGTTTTCCGATAAAAAGGACAACGCATATTGTAGTAAAAGTTTTTGAAGTTTCTTAAAAACTACAATAATGGTGATTTTTTAAGTGGGAGTATACGAGTATACGCACCCACTACCCCGCTTTTTAGAGAGGGGGATAGCTGAACTCGTCTTTTGACGAGCTGCCTACGTACCCCCTTCGAGGATCAAGCCATCTCGTAGTTCTGTTTCATGCCGCGAGTGTTCTTACTCGGTGGTAGATGTCGCGATGTCCGCCTTGACCTTGTCGATCATGGCTGGGTCAACGCTATTTTCCGGATGTTCTGGTTGAGTTGTAGCGTGGGCTTCAGACTTGTGTCAAGCTTCAACGTCCGATGCGTTTGCGTTGGTAGACGTTTTTAATTCATTTTTTCCCGGGGTGCTTTTGGCCGAAGATTGGTCTATCTTCGTGCGCTTGCCGTTTACAGCTGCAGAAGTCGTGATTTGCCTTAACTTGTGCTCTGCGAGGAAGCATAGCCGCGACTGTTTTTGGCACCCCCAGATGGCCGCGACTCCGCTTGGAGTTGGGAATTTGAGACCCAGGTGGAAGGTTTACGGAACTGCCTGCATGGCGTTGAGCCATGGGGTTCCCATGATCACGTTGTAGATTGCGGGATGATCGACCACCGCGAACTCGACGATTTTCGTGATCTCCTTAGCCATGACTGGCAATTGGATCGATCCAAGAGTCATCGATACTTCGCCTGAAAAACCCGTGAGTGGTTTTGGCGTCGGAATTACTTATCCGAGTTCAATGCTCATCCGTTTGAGAGTGTCACGGAAGATTACGTTGACCGTGCTTCCCATGTCGACGAGTACCCTTTCGACTTCTAAGTCTCGTATAACGAGATCTATGACAAGCAGCTCGCAGTGAGGTTGATCTATGCCGCCGGCCTCTTCTTTTGAGAAGGTGATCGAGCAATTTTGGCCATCTCGGGGATGAGACCATGTAGACCAATTTGCGCTCGACTCCGACTTCCGTTGGTAAGCCTTGATGGCCGACACAGTGTCGCCGCAGTATTGTGATCCTCCGATGATCATATTGA
>NC_027754.1:1032353-1033194 GCF_000695525.1 Brassica oleracea var. oleracea | reverse complement strand
CTTCCCTCTGTAGACACTCCAGAGGTCAACATCGGAAGTTTCTTTGTCTATGAATACAGAGTATTGCTTGAGAAATTCCGATGCGAGCTGTCGGAAACTCCCGATGGTGTTACGACGAAGGCGTGCGAACCATTCAAGTGCTGCTCCTTCCAGGTTTTCAACGAACAGGCGGCAGTAGCCGGCATCCTTTTCGCCGTCCTTCAGTCTAGCTCTTCCCATCGCGATGTGGAAAGCCTGAAGGTGCGCTTTTGGATCGGCCGTACCATCGTACTTTGGTACTTTGATTTTCCCCGGATCGGACACCCTCATGTCCAAAATGCAATTGGTAAATGGGGCCTTCCGAGCTCCTTCCTACAGTCAATCGATTTCGGGGGCAGCACTAGTAGCATGAGCATGATGGATTTGAGACTTTACGGCCCTCAGTTCTGCCGCAGTCTTGGTGATGTAGTCGCGAAGATCGTGGATATCCGATGTCTCGTCAGTAGATTTCCGAGCCTGACGGCATTTACTGCGAGTGAGCTCAGTTTGCCTTTCAGCCAGCTCCTCCTATTCGTTCCAATAGGAGATTTCTTCCTCTTTTGTCATTGGTTTTTCGAACGGGAAGCCTTCCCGAGCAGATCGGCTTCTGGTCCTTCTCGGATGTCTATCGACTTCCTCGTCGGTGTCGTTGGAAACATCGCTAGGATCCAGGTCAATGTGTTCGGCTTCGTTATCCTCCGAGTCCTTTGCAGGGGGCGGAAGACTTTCGGGGTTCCCCTTTTTGATGGGAGATTTCTCGCTAGGGTTTTGAACGGAAGGTTGTTCCCGCGCGACTCCTGATCTGTCGAGTGGGGTAGCGAAG
>NC_027754.1:1024143-1032271 GCF_000695525.1 Brassica oleracea var. oleracea | reverse complement strand
CAATCAACAACTAGAATCTCTGTGACTCTTGTCACGGTTCCGGCGTTGACTGCGAGATTAATCGATCCGTAGGCCATGGTCGTTTCTCCGGAAAGTCCCAGTAGTGGGCTAGGGTATTTCACGATTTCGAATTGATCGATGCCCATTTTCTCGAGAGTATCTTTGAAGATTGTGGGAACCGAAATTCGCACTGTCGATTTCCGTTTAAATAAGGAAACTTAGGAAAACCCTAATTTTCCAGAGGACCCGGATCTCTGCGAGAGCCAACGACAAGTAACCAAATAAATGCGGAAAATATGAGAAAACATGATAAAACGAATTTACAAAGAAAGTAGATCTTATTTCGAATTCGCGTAAGAGCGTTGCGATCATTACAAGAGAATACAAAGGCTTTGGACGCAGGGACCGTCAGCGAGTTACCTAGTTCTAGCAACATAAAACCCTAATCCTGGTTGAGTCGCAGCTCGATAACAAAAGACGAAAAAGATATCTAAAAGGCTTTGATTGATTTCGGACCGAACCTTATGAAAGGCTGCCTACGTACCCCTTTCGAGGATCAAGCCGAACGTAGTTCAATTGGTAGAGCTGGACAAGAGATCGAACTGCCTAGGCGAGTTGGTCTAGTGATTGAGTGCCAGTCATAGAAACCGAATCTGTCGAGAAATAAGCCTAAGTTTCTAAGTGCAGAGAGTTCTGAGTTTAAAAGAGTCCTCTGCCATGCTCCTCGCCTAGGACTCCTTATATACTAGCTCCAAGGTCGGTTTACGCTTTTACTCTTCTGCCCTTAAGCCGTCATGGCATAAAAATGGAAATATTCCATTTTTCCCGATCTTCCAATTATCTTCAAAACTTCCGTATTTATCCGCGGAAACTTGACACTTATCCTTCCTTGTGGACCTAGCGTAAACCTTGCTGCGGTTTACGGGTTTTTGGTTAAGAAATCGTAGGATGGGCCTCGAGTCGTGTTTTAGATCCCTTTGGGCCGTCTTCTGACTCGACACGTTTACTACAAATTCTTTCTGATAAAGAACGAACTTTCCGCGGTTTCTAATCCGAAAAGTTTGATCGATGAATTTGAATAGCGGAAAACATGGACTGAGCTTGCTACGGTCTTCGGGAGATAGCATTCGAAGGTTTGACGAGAATGCATGGATTGATGTCGTATCGATGTTCGGAAGGGTTCAATCGCTACACAGCGACTGAACTTCGGCTCGAGCCCGGTTGCTACGTAGCGACCGAGCGGGACGAACGCTCGGTCGATATCTTGGTTAGTTTGGTTTGAATCTTCAAGGATAATTCGTCGTAAAAACTTCGTGTTTGGTTATATTTTACGAAAGTTACATCTTCCTTTTTACTATCTCTTTCGGAAATACGATCTCCGAGCATTTTCAGGTGATAATTCCGTCGTAACCGTTTTTGACCCCAACAGGAGACGGTCACTTGTTCCTCCACATACTGTTCTCCAAATTCATTGAGCCATTCCAACCTGAAGGGACGAGAAAGAGGCCGAGTAACAAGCCCAAGTTTCTTTACATGGGTGTCGCTAGCCACATTAGTGCAACTATCTCCATCTATGATCAAAGAACAATTTTTTTCTGAAATGAGATATCTAGAATGAAAAAGATTCTCCCTTTGTTCTTTGTCGTTGGTCTTTGGTTGCACACTCAAATCTCTTCTAGTAACCAGTAGTGGACCATGAGCCGGATATTCAAGATTGTCCTCATCAAAGATCAGACCAGAATCTTTCACAAAGGTCGAGCAAAACTCATCAACACGCCATCGACCTCTTCGTCAAAAATGGGGCCAAAGGCACCGTCCAAAGGTTTTCTAGCAACAAGGAGGGGACCATGAACTGGGTAATCAAGTGTCTCATCGTCATCAAAGACTGGTCCAAGATCCTCCTTGTCATCTTCGGATTCTACTTCTCCGTTCTCAAAAAGAACCATCACTTTTTGGTTTGGACACCGGTTAGCATAGTGGCCAAGGCCATGACATCTAAAGCACTGAATGTCTCTGATTCGTTTTGAAGTCTCCTCTTTCTTTTCTCTATCAATATGAGCAAGGGCATTAGTCTTAAAAGCAATATTTGTTGTGGAGGAAGACTTACCCTTTTCTTGATAGTTTTCTTTGGATGCAAAAGAGGGTTTGGGGGCAAAGGACGGTTTAGAGAGGCCCTTTCTCTTGACTTTCTGTTCGATCAGAATAGCTTTGTGTAACATCTGCTCCATGTTGTCATACTCTTGAAGCTCCATACGATCTTGGATGTCACGGTTGAGACCGGTGACAAATCTAGCCATGGTGGCGTCTAGGGGCTCGTCCACATCTGCCTTGATCATGAGGATATCCATCTCTTGGTCATAGTCCTCCACTGACTTGGTTCCTTGTAGCAAACGTCTCAATTTGTGTTGGAGATCACGGTGATAGTGATCAGGAACAAAGCGTCTCCTCATCATCATGGTGAGCTCGGCCCAAGTATCAACTGGTCTTTCACATGCTCTCCTCCTGTGAGTCACAACTTTGATCATAACAATTAATAGCATAGCCAGAGAATTCAAAAGCCGCAAGTCTAAACTTTCAAAGATCAGTAAAATTTTGACAATCGAAAACAAGTTCAATTTTTCTTTCCCATTCAAGAAAAGCATCCGGGTCATTTTTGTCCTCAAAACTTGGAATTTTCAATTTCAATCCACCCAAACCATTATCAGCTCAATCATTTCTAGCAAATGGATTGACATCACCTTGATTTTGGTTTCTAGCACCTCTCCTAGGCCGGTTGATAGATCGGTCGTCCTCAACATGGGTCTCCTCCTCATAGATGTCATGGTCGGATCGGTTGTGTCTCCTTGGTCGATCTCTTCTCGCTCTGGTTTGAGATCGATTTGGACGGTTAATTTGAAGCTCATCAAGCCTCTGATGGATCTGATCTAAACATGTATTCAACAAGTTAGTCATAGAATCATTCAAAGCTCTCATTTGCAAGTTAGACAAGCCGGCCATAGAATTTCTAGGACGGTTCCTTTCTTCTTCACTACTCATGGTTTCCTGAAAATCTTAAACACGGAAAGTTAGATAAAACCTCACACTCTCAGGTGTTTATCCTCGCCCACACACGTGTTTCACTCCAATTTTGGTAATCACACAAAGAGTTTTCTTCAAGGTTCTAGGAGAACAAACTAGATAACCCAAATAAGAATCCCAAGTGAACCACCCAAGGGTCAAGACAGAGAGATAAGAGATTTAAAAGGGGAATCCGTATTAACCACCTCAAAGGCCGGATTTCTCCTCGGCCAGCAGGCTTACTCTTCCACCACCAAACCACAATCGAAAACTTTTTTTTTGATATTTTTTTTATTAGATTTTTTTTTATATATATATGGATGGTAAAGAGGGGCACGGATTCAAGAAAGATAAAAGAAGATTTTTTTATGAAGAAAATGGTAGATGAGAAAGATGGAATGAAAAGAGATACCGGAAGAGTGGCTTTGATACCACTTGAAGAACACTAAAGAACGACACTCAACTGGTTTAACAGATATGGACTCGATCCAGAAGGATTGAAAACTGATGGATCGTTTAGTGACACAAAGGGCTGCGGATGACCCAATGATACTTCCAGATGTTTCGATGGCCGCTTGATGTGACGCACAAGTCCGGCTCAACGAAAGGGGCATTCACTCGGAGATAACCTCACCAAGAGAACAAGAATTTTCTAAGCAAAGAACAAAGAGAGAAAACTAAAAAAAATGAATTAAGGAAAATCAAATAGCTTTATTCATGGATGTGTTCTCATACTTATACAACTTGTACTCAAAGGAAATAAAAAGAAATGTATGAAAAAGAGACATAGAAAATAGATAATTGACCAGATCTAGTCAAAGCCCAGAAAAACATGTTGACTGGTCGAAATGAACCCTTCGGCTACCCATGTCCAGATTAAATGTAGCCGACAGCTCGTCCCACGGTAAGGAGCAGCACGCGTCCGGTATGGTCTTCATGTTCGGATGGAAGATTCTCACGTACTGTTCGGGACCAAGTGGAGGCTAAGTCATCAGAAAGCTTCAAGAGTTTTGCCTTAGAAATATTTGGAAGCTCAAAGTTCATGAACTTATCGAAGTGTCGGATCAGTTCATCAGAACGATCGCCGGTACGGTCCAAACGGCTTAAGAGAGAGAAGCCACGGTCGTTTTCGGGTTCTACTCGATCGAATTCAGTTCTGGCTTGACCGATGGTCTTAGAATGACGAACATGACAGGAAAGGCGAGCTTCAGTACGGTTGATCCGGTCATCTGGTCGTGGGTTATGCTAAAGCTCCAATCCAGACATACGCGGGTCGATTCGGTACACGGCCCGATCAGTCTATTCGGCCTGATCGGAAGACTGACACTACAAGTAAACACAATATTAACGACAGCCAAATTCGTAGTAACTTCCTCGTAAAAGAGGCTTTACGAGGAATTAGCGAGGAAACATGTTTAGTCGTTATTCGTTCATCGTAACGCATATTTCCTCGCCAATTCGCCGTAAATTAGCGAGAAAAAGTTTCATCGTAAAAACAAAGAACAGTATTCGTCGTAAAAATCACGTAAACTTTCCATGTAGGGAGGACGCTACATTTCCTCGTAAATACCTCGCAAGCATTTCCTCGTAAATTACACGTAAATCTTTCCACGTAAAATACTCGTTAAACTTTCCTCGTAGTGTTGATGTAAACATTTCGCTCGTTACTTCCTCGTAACTTTTCGACGTAAAGTAGTCGTAATTTAGCTACGAATTTATTTTGATTTTGATATTTCCAGAATTTTAAAATATAATAAAAATTATTTAATTTTTTAATAAAAATCTAATTTAAAAATAAAAATAAATACGAAAATATTTTATACATAAATAAGTTTTGAATATAATACAACCAACGAAAAGTAAAAAAAAAACTACGGGTCTTTCATCGCCCGATAGAATTCCTCACTCCTCCTCTCTACCTCCGCGTCGGCATGTGTGTCGGATGATGACTCGCCTGGAATGGGATTTTGTCGTCGCATGTTCCTCAACAAGGACTCCCATTCCGGATTTGTGGCTATAACGTCCAAGAAGCCCTCGACTCTACCCACACGAGCTGTGAACGCAGTTCACGTTGAGTCCAACTCGTTACGCAGCTGAGTGACTTCATCTTCCCATCTCTGACCATAAGACGATGTCGCTCTCGGAACATCGTTGACGGAACCAATCCCCAACGTACGTCCCTTTTTCTTAGGGACAACCTTAAAAACAAAAAAAAAATATTGTTAGTAAAAAGTTAAAGTTAAATTAAATGAATAATAAAAAAATTTTAAATTTCAAAAAATGCACCTCCTCGTAAATCTTATCCACTTCAAGTGTGGATAAGGTGACGGGTCATCCGTCGGTGGACTGCTGGGTCAGCTGGGTCTGGTGGTCTTCAACGTGACCAACCACGTCGTTGAAGATCTGCTCAGACCTAGCATCTAGAAATTGGTCCGCCTTGTTCTTGTGGGTCCTCTAGTAAAGTTGCAAAAGAGACGGGAGTTCTCCCGTCTCTTTGGCCTAAAAAACATTTAAAAAACATTTAAAAACATTTAAGAAAGCCTAAATTAAATATTTAGTTACCATATCCAGACGGACACCGGCGTGGGGTTTTTGACCCGTAGAGTGAAGCATCGTCCCATGGCCGTGCTCATCTATTGTCTGACGGGAAGCGGAGCAAGATTCGGCGACTCTAATGGCGTCAGGATCCCGCCAATAACGGATGAGGCCATCCCACACATCCGTGGTGAGCTCAGGGGGTTTGCCACGCTCATACCCCTTCACGATTCAGTCACCCTTCCAGTTGGAGACCGTGTCCAACAAGCGAGCTTGCGCCTTCGCGTTAAACGCTTTCTTCACCCTCTCATTGACCCCCATGGACCAATGGTATTTTTACTGTAACATGAAAAAAATAAATTAAGAATTAGTTTTAAAAAATTTAAAATTCTAAATCATGAAAAAATTAAAGTATATATAATTAATTAATAGTAACTTACAGCGAAAAGTTTGAACCACGTATTTCTGACGTGGATCGGCGTCTTTCTCTAGTTTGGATGTGGCTCGGAGAAGTAACCTTTGATCGTCTCGGTTATGTTCCGAGCAACACATCCGTCAACCCCAAACCTGAAAAAAAAAAATTTAAGTATAAATTATTTATTATTGTTATAAAAGAATTTTTTTAAAAAAAATTAAGAAAATGTAACGTACCACAAAGTTTCATCCGGTCGGTCGGGGTTTAAGATTGGTAAGCCTTCTCTGCCTGGCTGAGCGAGAAGGTCTTCAACAGTGTACTGCGAGTAAGGAGCACTCGGCGGCACCACCAAATCAGGATGAATCCCGGCCGGCATCGGAGGAGCCATTGGAGGAGGCACATGATCAAGAGGAGCCGGTGGTGTAAAAAATCGAGGAACCGATGGTGCACCAGAAGGAGGGGACCGAGAGACTCTCTGAGAAGACTGAGTCTCGGGGACAGTCTCCGGATCTGAAGAACCGGGAGCTGAAGAAGAACCGGGAGCTGAAGAAGACGGGTCTAAATGACTATCAGGCTCACCGAACATCTCTCTGTAATGGGGAGTAAGTCTGTTCTTCCGAACCTAACATAAAAAAAATTTAGTTTTAAAATTAACATAAACAGTAATTAACAAATTCTATAATTAACCACCTAATCAACACTAACTAACATAAAATCCGTAAATCTATCTAAATTTCCTACACTAACCACCTAATCTACCCTAAACTAATCAAATTAGAGAGGAAATGGAGAGAGCGTACCATTTCTAGATGCTCCATGACGTCAAAAAGTGCCTCATATGAGAGGTGGACAGCTAGATGCTCCATGACGTCAAAAAATACCGGAGGAAATATCTTCTCCAAGTTGCACAATAAGATGGGGATGTTCTCGTGAAATTGTTCCACAACTTCTTCTTTAAGTCTGCGTGTGCTCAGATCCCTGAAAAATGCTCCAATGCCTTGTATATTCCAAAAATATTAAACACATTAGTAGTCATATATTATTGCAAACTAAACCATTAATTATAAAATTAATGCGTTATAATATACTACATGCAAGTGCTTCATGTACGTTTGTTGGAAGTCGCTCCGCAAATGCAAAGGGAAGTAGTAGTTGCATAAAGACATGACAATCATGACTCTTCATTCCGGAGAATTTTTGACCCTTTTCAACACATCTAGAGAGATTTGAAACATACCCATCGGGAAACATCACTTCAGATGCCACCCAGTTGAGCAACACCGACTTTTTTTATGAAGACAATCTGAATATCGGAACGGGAACTTGTCCATTGTTTTTTATATGTAACTCACTTCTTGAGCAAATATCCGGCAAGTCCAACCTCGATTTGATGTTGTCTTTTGTCTTCCAAGGGACATTCAATATTGTATTCATGATGTTCTCGTAGAAATTCTTCTCTATATGCATCACATCGAGGTTGTGGCACAGAAGAAGATCCTTCCAATATGGCAACTCCAAAAATATACTCTTCTTGTGCCAGTTGTTCCAAACACCGTAAAAATCAGGCATATTACCGGGGACATGCCAATTACCACCACAACGAACTGGTTGGTTAGCTCTGTAGTAGTCGATTTGCGCTTCAATTTGTTCTCCAGTTAGATATGGAGGAAGAGTGTCTCTCACAACACTTTTGTGCCTAAAAAATTTCTTGTTTCTCCGGTACAGATGGCCAATGGGAAGAAATCGACTGTGACAATCGAACGAACTTGTCTTCCTACCATTCTTCAGTTGAAATGCATCTGTCGTTCCATAACAATATGGACAAGCTAATCTCCCATGTGTAGTCCATCCAGACAACATCCCATAGGCAGGAAAGTCACTTATGGTCCACAAAAGCATCACTCACATCGTAAAAATTCGTCTTCGTTGAGCAGTCATACGTTCTCACCCCTGTTGACCACAAATCCTTCAACTCTTTTATCAGTGGTTATTGGAAAACATCCTGAGACCTTTTTGGATGCTTCGGTCCGGGTATTAATATGGTCAAGAATAAAAACTCCTGTTGCATGCACATCTCCGGTGGCAGGTTGTATGGCGTAAAAAATGTCTCCCTGACATTCT
>NC_027754.1:1008701-1024095 GCF_000695525.1 Brassica oleracea var. oleracea | reverse complement strand
AATTCCGTATGTACTTTGTTAAAATGTTTCCAGGCTCTTGCATCTTATGGATGAGTCATCTCACCATCCGTATGAGTATGCTCGGCATGCCATCTCATCCCTCCGGCTGCCTGTTTAGATTGATACAATCTTTTCAATCTGTTTGTAATTGGTAGGTACCACATCCTTTGGTACGTTGCCCTATTACGTCCTCATCCTTGCGGCTTGAATCGTGGCTTCTTGCAGAATCGACATTCTTCTAGCTTCTCATCATCTCCCCAATAGATCATGCAGTTGTCGATGCAAACATCTATCATCTCCGAAGGCAACCCAAGACTATAAACCAATTTCTGAATCTCATAATAAGAATCAAGAATCGACATTCTTCTAACTTCTCATCATCTCCCCAGTAGATCATGCAATGGTCGATGCAAACGTCTATCATCTCCGAAGGCAACACAAGACTATAAACTAGTTTCTGAATCTCATAATAAGAATCAGCAGACACATTGTCTTCCGGCAAATACTCTTTAAACAAGTCCGCCCATTCGTTCATGCAACTTTCAGGTAGATTGTGATCAGTTTTAATATTCATCATTCTAGCAGCCAACGATAATTTAGAGAGACCTTCTCTACAACCACTGTAAAGTGGCTGATTCGAAGCATCTAACATTTCATAAAACTTTTTTCATCTATGTTAGGTTCTTCATCTTCATCATGAGCTAAGAATGCATCAGCTACCACATCATGAACCCTATCATAATCTACCATCTGCTCCTCCTGATGGTAACTATGTTCATTATGCAAATGATGATCAACCGGTTCTTCCTGAAAATTGCTATTACTATTATTAGCTTCATTCTCATAATTATAATCTTCTCCATGTTGAAACCAAATATAGTAATTTGGCGTGAAACCTCTATTTATTAAATGCTTCCAAACATTTTCACGTTTTGCAAATTTCGAATTGTTGCATTTCCGACAAGGACAGAACATCTTACCGCTTTCTTGGGCGAGCGGTGTGGAATCTGCTTGATGCATAAATGTCTCCAGCCCTTCGAGGTATTCTTTCGTCACTCTCCCGTTAGCATCTCTGTGCATATACATCCATCTCCGCAACTCGAAAATATTCCCAGAGCCCGACATTTTTCTTTCTTTCACGTTTTTATTTTTTCCATGTTGGTGTGTTTAAAGTGATGTTCAAACGTCCATATTTATAGGAAATTTTCGAATCTGGGTTGAAATTTTACTACTACTTTACGACGAAATTTAGTTACATAGCCGAAACAAAAAACGTGTTACAACTACAAAGTTGGTGGACTCGCAATTTTCTCGTTAAGTAAACGTAAAATATTTCCTCGTAAAGTAGTCGCTAATTTTATGTCGAACTTACAAGGAATCCATCTTTCCTCGTAATAACAACGTTATGTTACTTCGTTTTTACGACGAAATCGTTTCCTTGTTATTTTACGACGAATTAACGTTGCTTTTAAATTTCTTCGTAAGATTTTCGTAAAGTCGACGTAAATTTACGAGGATTAATTTTCCTCGTTAAATTTCGTCGCTATAGTTGTGTTTTATTATAGTGTGAACCTCAATTGAATTGTTCCGGATGTTGTGATCCTCGTACGGGTCTGATTCCATGGACTGATCCTCGGACTGGGGCACATCACAGTGTATATACAATATGCTCATAAACGAAGTTGGTCCAGGGTTGTGTGACCATTCGCAATACTTTGTACTTATCATTGCTTGGATCGTATCCCAAATGCATGTAACATTTCATTGTACCATGGTCAAAACCATGATCCTTGGGTAATTTTATGACTTGTCTTGTAGTTGGATTACATACCATGTATTGATGTTGATGAGAACAACATATAAAGCCACGGACAGAAGGACTATGGATTATGTAATCACCAGGAGAGGTTTTTGATATCGTCATCTCGTGACTGGACACTACTGATGATGGATCATTTGATTCTTGAGAAATATGAGGCAACGAAAAGAAGATCAGTTCATTTCCGTTATTTTCATTGCGTTTGTAGGTGAGAAGGAGACGAGGTCGAGAGATAGACATAGACATGAAAGTGTTTATGAACATTATGCTACGGATTATGGAATACCATGTCTTCGATACACATGTGAACTCGACAAGGGATTTTGCAGGTAGTTTTAAGAGTATCAGGCTCGTTAGATCCTGAGGGATCCACCCCAAGCTGTTTTTGACGGTTGTGATCACTCCTTCGCTATTGTTGTCTTCTGTTTCCTTTGCCTCCATGGTGACAAGACAAAATTAAACCTTACTTAACAAAAAAAAAATTGATTAAACCTAAAAATATACTACTTTTTTCATGAAAAAAAAAAGATACTACTAAAAAGCACATCCAAAAATATCTAATAGTATATTGAGTAATCTAAACAGCAAACGCTTATATTTCAATGATACAAACTTGAATTTGATACTCCAAGAAAATATTACCTCGAGAATTTCTTGATGAAGTCGTTCACATGTATTATTTTTGGTTCGGACCCTAAAATATCAGTTATACTCACGCCTTTTATAAATGGAGGACAAACACAATAGGTATGCCTCCACAACTCTGATATTTACTTCAAAAGGATGACAAGGATAAATTTGATAACAAATCCTTATAGATATTTTCCCAAATTATGATAACAAAAAGGATATATTATATATATATATATATATATATATATATATATATATATATATATATATATATACTAGTTGATGGCACACATCTTGTGCGGACTAGTATATATACACCTAAAAAAAATTTAATCATTATGTCTATTTTCATAAAAAAATTATTAAATTAAATAATTTTTTTAAATTAATATTATAAATTATAAAACTTCAATATTCATATTGGTAATTAATGTATTAAATTATATTTTCCTTGTTTTATAGTTTTATTTATGGGAAGTAGATTTTGGATCAAAATCTTTTCTATAATAATAATCAAATTAAGACATTTGGATCTGAAATTAAACATTAATTCTATTTACGGACTGAAAAAAAATCTAGTGGCACTAAAATGATTATAAACATCACAACTCATAAAACTTAAACAAAATAAAAATAGCCAATAAACATTATATACTATCAACGATTTAGATATTAAAAATAGTTAGACAAAAACACAAAAATAATAAATTATAAAACATTATTTATGTATTCTCTTAGATTATATTTATATCATTCTTATTATTTTTCAAATTTTTAGTGTTATTTAATATTTTAATCCTAATTTTGCATGCTTATATATATTTTTTAATATTTTTAGTTAATTTTAATATTTTTAGTTAATTGCTCCATTTTCTTCTTCATTTGGAGTAAAATATGGTGCGAGGATGGAGATACTTTTAGCCTCTCAAGCTTGAACTTCGAGACCACTCCCAGATCTATGCTCTCCGCCGCCAACGGTTTCTCGCTAGCGTTGGGTACCTCCGCCGGAGCTGCTCGCCTCCTTCACCCTCATGCTCCTGTTCGTCTCCTTTGGAATATCGGAGGAAGGAGACATCGACTGACTTCAAGACAAAAACGAGCTTTGTTGCTCCTTATTGTAGTCTTCCCGGTGAACTTTTTCCTCCGGTTAGTCCTTTCTGTAAAGATAAGTGGAGAGGGTTCTCTCACCACCGCTGTGTGTTGGTTCACGGAGACCTTTCCCGATGAACTTACCGCTGGCAGCCGTCAGACAAGTCAGCATGTCGACTCTGTTCAAGCTTTTCAACCGCCTATGGAGCTCAGACTTCATCCGATGACGTTCAAAGTTTCAGACCAATTTTCACTGCATCTGTAGTGCGTTTGCATGGAATAGAAAATGACAGAACTTAGGTTTTAAATTCATCTCATCGAACCAATCAAAGTGACACATAGATTATTAATTAAAAAATATTAAATTAAATAAAAAATAGCTACAAAAAATAAAAACTCTAATTTTAACGACGCTAACGCTTTCAGTTAAACCCTAAACCCTAAATCTTAACTTCTAAACCCTACACCCTAAATTCTAAACCCAAATCCAAACCCCTAAACCTAAACCCTATACCTTAAACCCTAATCCTAGACCCTAAACCCAAATTATGTACCCTAAACCCAAAAACTAGACTATAAACCTAAACTCTATACCCTAAACCCAAGTCCTAGACCCTAAACCCAAATTATGTACCCTAAACCCAAAAACTAGACTATAAACCTAAACTCTATACCCTAAACCCAAGTCTTAGACCCTAAACCCAAACCGTAAATCCTAAACCCAAAACCTATACCCTAAACCCAAATCCTATACCTAAAAACCCAAACGGTAAACCCTAAACTCAAACCCCAAACTTAGATACTATAGGGTATGGGTTAAGGTTTACGGTTTGGGTTTAGGGTCTAAGACTTGGGTTTAGGGTATATGGTTTAGATTTATAGTCTATTTTTGGGTTTAAGGTATATAATTTGGGTTTACGGTCTAGGATTAGGGTTTAGGATATAGGGTTTGGGTTTAGGGGTTTGGATTTGGGTTTAAAATTTAGGGTATAGGATTTAGAATTTAATATTTAGGGTTTAGGGTTTCGCTGGAAGCGTTAGTGTCATTAAAATTAGCGTTTTTATTTTTTGCAGCTATTTTTTATTTAATGTAATGTTTTTTAATTAATAATCTATGTGTCACTTTGATTGGTCCTAAAGGGTGGGGTGAATTTAAAGGTTCACCTAAGTTTTGTTCAATAAAAAATGACTTATTCTTTGGTTCACCCCCTAGGTTGAACCTCTAGGTTCACCAACCAATAGGATTGTGTTATTTCATATTCGGTATCTTTTAAAAAAGGAAACAAAATATTGTCAAATTATATTATCTTTTTAAAATTAAAAGGTAAAAAGAAATAAGTAAAAAATAGTAGTAATTACAAAAAAAAATATTTTTAACGTCGTGAACAAAACATTAAACCCTAAATCCTAATCCCTAAACCCTAAATTCAAAACCGTAAACCCTTGGGTAAACCCTAAACCCTAGGATAAATCTTAAACTCTAGGATAAATTTTAAACTCTAAATCAAAATCACTAAACACTAAAACACTCAAGAGTTTAGGGTTTAGGATTTAGGGTTTAGATATTTAGGGTTTAGTGTTTTTATTTAGAGCTTAGGATTTATCCAAGGGTTTAGGGTTTACCCAAGGGTTTAAAGTTTGCCCAAGGGTTTAGGGTCTATCCAAAGGTTTAGGTGTTTATCCAAGGGTTTAGGATTTAGGGATTAGGATTTAGGGTTTAGTGTTTCGCTGACGACGTTAAAATTTTTTTTTTTAATTCTTTTTTCTGTAACTGCTATTTTTTTTTACTTTTTTATTTTAAAAACATAATATAACTTGATAATATTTTGTTTCCTTTTTTAAATGATATCGAATTTGAAATACAGAAATATTATTGGCCGGTGAACCTAAGAATAACTCATAAAAAATACAATCTCTGGAAATGGGAAAATGATCATTTTATTCCTCAACAATTTGAAATTTACACATTTATTCCCCAACTATTGACTACGCAATATAATTCCTCAAGTGAACGTTGACTTAACAAAATTGGACGTTCGGAAAGTCCACGTTAAACACTTTAACGGACGTTGCTAGTCTAATTTGTTTGGTGACAACACCTCTGCTTTTATCTTCTTCCCCAGATTACAGAGCTTAAACTCTAAATCAATATTCAGAAGATAATTGACGCGAATTTGAGTGAATAACATGATTATACCATTCTTCTAATTTGTTTGTGGGTTCTCACGAGTTTCATAATTGATGGTATGCTGATTATCATACTGAAGCTAAGAAAAAAAATTCTTTAATCATACTTCTTATTTTGTTTGTTGTTCTTCTTCTTTCCTTTCAAAGTAGAATTGAAAACTGCAGCATACAGAAAAAAATGGTCTCTTCTCTCAATTCTATTGATTTCTTGCTATTATGATCAGCCAACAAATGTTCACCTTGGACGGTATTCTTCGGTTCATAATACAAATCTGAACATGTTTCTGGACGCCGGCGCCGTAGGCGTAGGACTTTGTCGGCGTCGCCTCTCTGTCCCTCCACATCCATGGTCATCTTCGCTCTTATTCTTCCTATTGGTCTCTTCAATCTCTCTGGTTCACCTCTCCCTCTGCCGATGTCAGACAAGACTGCTGTTGACTCAACTCAGTGGGCGGAATATAACATCTCCTAAGTCGTATTCCAGTTCTTTCAGCTGTTCTCCTTCAAAGGTCGTACCGTCGACGACCCTGCTTGAAGTCCCTCTCCGACAGCCTCCTATCCTCTTACTGAAACGTCACCGTAACTCAACATCTCTCGACGCCTGTCGATCCGATCCTAGGTTTCAATGGTTGATAAGATCGAGTCACCCTCTTTATGCCACCGCCATCTTCATCCCGTATCTGTCCGTCCACTACGCCGTGTGTGCTCTGCATCTGTCCTTCGTCCTTGGTCTCATCTTCAATCCCGACTCTTCTGCGACACAACCCTAGAACCCATGTCTCATCTACTGCTCCATGCTCACTGACGCCGAGTTTCACCGAATCTCAATTCTCTCGGGTGAGAAATCTAGCGAATGATTAGTTCAACGTAAACGGAACGGCAGCGTTTTGGTGAAGGCGATATTTTAGGCGATTCTGAGTGCGACTGAGAGATTTAGGTTTCCGATGGATACGGTGGACGAGGATCCACCGTCGGGCTCTGATGAAGGTATGGGGGGTAATCGAAAGGTTCAGGAGGTCGTGTTGAAGGAATCAAGAGAAGAGAAACAGTTGAAGGGGATTGAAAACTGGGCGTCGGTCGCGCAAGATCGTAGAAGTCTAAAGAAGTATGAGGTAGAGGTGAAATCGATGGATGGCAAGCATAAGGTAGTGATTCCGAATGATCTTCTATCGGATGCCACTCCATTGTGGGAGGATTTCATTGTTGTGAAGTTTTTGGACATATCACCGCATATCGCGAAAGTTCATATGGTGGTGAACAAGATCTAGAGCTATGGGGATCCAACAACAAAGGTAGAGGTATACGATGTGAATGCCACGACGATGAGGTTTAAGATTAAGAATCCGAAAGTTAGAGAGAAAGTTATCAAAAGGGGGATGTGGAATATCGCGGGTGTTCCGATGATTGTTAAGAAATGGACTCCTAAAATAGAAGAGGAGAAGCAGGAAGAGGAGGCCATACCAATGTGGGTTCATCTAAGGAAGGTGCCGTTGCATATGTTCTCCTGGGAGGCTTTGAGTTTTATGACAAGTATTGTGGGCTTTCCGGTGCATCTACATCCAGAGACGATTGCGTGTTCAAATTTTGATGAGGCGAAAATCTTTGTGAATGTGGATGTATCAAAGACTCTTCCAAAAGAGATAGATTTTGCTATTGATGGGAAGGAGTTCACAGCAGAGTTTTATTACCCGTGGTTGCCGTCGAGGTGTAGTCAGTGTGATAAGTGGGGACATACATATAAAGTATGTGTGCTGAAGAAGAAAGAGAAGAAGAATGGAGAACAGGGTGTGATAGTGGGTAGTGGTTCTAAAGACCGAAGTAAGCCTAAGGAGGTTCCTGGAGAGGGAGATTTAAACACGTAGGAAGGAATGGAGAAAGGGGAGCTAGGTACTGAGACAATGACGGTTACAAATGCAGATTTCAATAAGGATGCTACTGTTTTGGGTGCTACAGAGATGAAGGGTTCTGCCTTGGCTTCTCCGAAAGCAGGTAGGACTCAAACTCCTCTATGCAGGCAGGAGTTGGAGGTACAAATTACTGCATCAAAATATGCTATATTAAGTTTGGAAGATAAAGAAGAGGGGGAGATACAATATGAAGAAACAATAAATGTTGAGGAGGATAACATTGAGGAGGATAATGTAAGTGATATTAGGGAGGAAGACTTGTTGGAAGATGAGATATTGGTTCAGAAGGAGAAGTCAGCAGGTCAGAAAGGGGTGAAGAAAGTCCAGAAGGCTAGAGCTTACGATGTTAATCCAAAGAGCAAAACGTCTTCTAGACGCAAGCTTTAAAAATGGGGAGCTTCTTTTGGAATGTGTGTGGATTGAATAAAGTTTTGAAACATTCCGTGGTCAGTGAGTGGTTGAGAAGCAGTGATTTAAAATTTGGGTGCATATTGGAAACAAGGGTAAAAGAAAGGAAAGCTGGGAGGATTCTGAATATTGTCTTTAGAGATTGGTCTTCTATCACCAACTATGAAGGCAGTCAAGGAGGGAGAATATGGTTTCTTTGGAGGGATACAGTTCGAGTAACGCTAGTCTATAATTCGGATCAATTAATAACAGTAATGGTAGAGCTGCAGGATGAAGTTGCGTTCTTCTGTACGTGTATATATGCAAGCAATCAAGTAGATGAGAGAAGGGTGTTGTGGGAAGATCTTGCGCATCATCATGATTCTCCTATTATGAAAAATAAAGCATGGATATTAATGGGAGATTTCAACGAGATATTGGAGGGTGAGGAGAGTTCAAGGTATGCAATTACGGGCAGTATACCAATTGGGATGAGAGACTTTCAAAGTATGGTATCTCATTGTCATCTTACAGATATGGCTTATCAAGGGCCTTTATACACTTGGTGCAATAAACGTGAGGAAGGGCTTATATGCAAGAAGTTGGATAGGGTGTTGCTCAATGAGGAAGCAGTGTATAGGTTCAGTAATGCTTATTCTGTGTTTGAACCAGGGGGGTGCTCAGATCATATGCGATGTAGAATGCAATTACTGCCTCCGAAGGAGAAAATTAAAAGGCCATTCAAGTATGCAAATGTTATGGGGAGCATTCCTTCATTTCTTCCTATGGTCAAAGAATTCTGGGATTCAACGGAGAGTTTATTTCAGTCTACTTCAGCCATGTATAGATTTTCAAAAAAGCTGAAGAATCTGAAGCCGTTAATTAGAGAGTTGGGGAAAGAGAAGCTGGGAAATCTTACTAGAAAAGCTAAGGAAGCGTTTGAGGTATTATGTGAAAAACAGAGTGTTACCCTGGTGAATCCGAATCAAATTGCTATTCAGGAGAAAGCAGCTGCATATGAGAAGTGGCTCCATGTAGCAAGTATGGAAGAGGATCATTTAAAGCAGAGAGCAAAGCTTCACTGGCTAGATGTTGGGGACCAGAATAACAAGACATTTCACAGAGCTATTAGAACGAGACAAGCTCAGAATTCGATTAAAGAAATCAGATGCTCAAATGGGATTGTGGTAACTACTCATCAGGAAGTTAAAGAGGAAGCGAAACGTTTTTTCTCAGACTTTTTGAATTGTAGTCCAGAGAGTTACCAGGGTACTTCGGAAGAGGAATTGCAGAGTTTACTTGATTTTCGATGTTCTGTTGAAGATTGCAGATTACTAGAAGCTGAAGCTACAGGAGAGGAAATTCGTAAGGTTCTCTTTGCAATGCCAAATAATAAGTCTCCTGGACCAGATGGTTACCCGGCAGAGTTTTTCAAAACCACCTGGTCTATTATTGCTGACGATTTTACTGAAGCAGTGCAGTCTGTATTCAGATTCGGGTTTCTCCCGAAAGGTGTAAACTCAACCATTCTAGCGTTGATTCCGAAGAAGATTAACTCTCTGGAAATGAAGGACTACAGGCCAATTGCTTGTTGCAATGTGCTGTATAAGGTAGTATCAAAAATACTCGCAAACAGATTAAAGTTGCTTCTACCGAGGATTATTCTAGAGAATCAGTCAGCTTTTGTCCAGGGGAGGTTGCTTATGGAGAATGTTCTACTTGCGTCAGAACTAGTGAGAGGGTATCATAAGGAAGAAGTCTCTCCAAGGTGTGTTATGAAAATAGACATATCTAAAGCATTTGATTCTGTGCAATGGGAGTTTGTCTTGAAGAGTTTGAGTGCTATGGGATTTCCAGTGAGATTCATACATTCGATTAAACTCTGTATCACAAGTCCCTCCTTCTCAGTGCAAGTGAATGGGGATCTAGCAGGATATTTTCAGAGCTCTCGAGGCCTTCGGCAGGGCTTCTCTCTATCACCTTACTTGTTTGTAATGTGTATGAACGTTCTATCGTGGAAAATGGACAAAGCAGAGCTGAGAGAAAGTTTAAGTTTCACCCAGGTTGCCAGAAGCTTTCTCTAACGCATCTCTGCTTCGCAGAAGATCTTATGGTGTTTGTTGAAGGATCAAGAGAGTCGGTTCAGGGTGCATTATTTGTATTTGAGGAGTTTGAAGTTTGGTCTGGTCTGAGCATAAGCCTTGAGAAGTCAACGATTTATATGGCAGGGGTATCAGTGGAGGGGAAGAGAAGTATTCTGACAAATTTTAAATTTGTTGAAGGAGAGCTCCCTGTAAGGTACTTAGGTCTTCCTTTAATGACTAAAGCGATGAGTAAGCAGGACTGTGCACCACTATTTGAGCAAGTCAGAAGTAAAATAAGCACCTGGACTAGTAGATTCTTGTCATATGCTGGTCGGCTTCAGTTAATAAAATCTGTGCTTATTAGTATTATTAACTTATGGATTGCTGTATTCCGTCTGCCAAGAAAGTGTATCAATGAGATTGAGCAGATATGTTCGGTTTTCCTGTGGACAGGGCCATTACTTAAATCAACAAATGCTAAGGTTGCTTGGAAAGAGATCTGTAAAGCCAAGAGTGAAGGAGGGTTGGGGATTAGAGATCTGGGTGAAGTAAATAAAGTGTATGGGCTCAAGCTCATATGGAGATTGCTTTCTGGAGTTTCCTTATGGGGAAAATGGATTCGAGCTAATTTACTGAAGGGGAAAAGCTTTTGGGAGGTCAAACAAACAACTCAACTGGGTACTTGGATGTGGAGAAAAATGCTAAAGTTGCGAAAGGTGGCCAAAACTTTCTATAAAAAAGATTTGGGAAATGGGAGACATACTTCGTTTTGGTTTGATCACTGGTCAGATAAGGGAGTGCTTATTGACTTATTGGGAAACAGAGGTATTATTGATCTGGGGGTGGAGAAGAGAGCTACGGTGGAAGAAGCTGTGCTTTGTGTTAGGAGAAGGAGGAGACATCGAATAAGGAAGCCAAATGAGTTAGAAGTTGAGATTAGTATCACTGCGAGGAAACTGAATTTAGACAGTTATGATACTAGTCTTTGGAGAGGAAGAAAAGGTTTCAGGCCAAGCTTTTCCACTCAAGAGACTTCGGATTTGGTGAAAGAGCATTAGTCGGTTTGTTCTTGGGCAAGAGGTCTCTGGTTTTCTCAAGCTACACCGAAATTTGTATTTATGGCTTGGCTATCAGCCCGTGATCGCTTGTCAACTTTGGATAGAATTTCCAAATGGAACCAGGGTATTGATACTACATGTGTACTCTGTAAAGGGGGTCTTGAATCGAGGAATCACCTGTTCTTTGAGTGTTCATACACAGGTCAAGTTTGGGAGCATATAGCAAAAGGTATTCTGTGTAACTCTTTCACTAATTCTTGGTCCGAGATTATGGAGATTCTAACAGATTTGACTAGTGACAAGAAAAGTCTGTTCTGTATTCGATATGCTTTCCAAGCGGTACTATATGCGGTCTGGAGGGAGAGGAATAAGCTCAGACATGGTGACAAGTTGTTACCACTTCCTGTTCTCAAACGGATGATCGACAAGGGGATTCGAAACAGAATTATTTTGATAAGCAGACAAGGGGTCAAAGGAATGGAGGGCTCAATGCAGTATTGGTTTAGTACTAGAATTTAATTTCTTAGTACTGAGTAACTATGGCTTAGTAGTATAGTTTTCTTTGAAGTAAACAGTATGCATTCCATGTAAAAAGGTTTTTTTGAATAAATTTAACATTTATTCCAAAAAAAAAAAATCTAGCGAATCTGGTATGTTAAAAGGAGACTAATAAAATTAGAATGTGTTTCAAAAAATAAAAAAATTAGACTAGCTATGTTCGTTAAGTATTTAACGTGGACTTTTAGAGCGTCTAATTTTGTTAAGTCAACATACACTTGAGGAATTATATTGCACAGTCAATAGTTGGAGAATAAATGTGTTAATTTCAAATTGTTGGGGAATAAAATGATCATTTTACTGTCAATAGCGACAAATATTGAGTCTATAACATCGCCAAAACGAAACACAAGACTTGAAATAGTTGCAAACAATAAAATCTAGCCGAGAACAAGAGTTTTAGAAAGCAAAAACTCCTTAAGATCAATGAATAAAAGTTGTGATCTTCTATCTCAAATGTCATAACATATAGGGAAAATTTAGAAAAATACATTTGTATGAGATTTTATTTTGAAAATTACACTATTATTAAAAAAATTTGAAAACTAAACTTTTGTATACATGAAATGACAAAATTATCCAATAAAATATTAAAGCTACTGTAATATATTTAATTTGTCAACATAATTATTTAAATATTCAAATTTAACAAACTCAACAAGATTTGATTTTGTCTTTTAAACAATACTATTAATACACAATATCTTACAAAATATTTTTTGTAGATTTTTTTTTAAACAAAGCGTTCTTGTTTGATCTCGTCGTATCTTCTCCTTCTTCTTATATTTTCCTCTAGTTCTCCATTTTGTGTCATTCACGACTGTTTTATTTCTTCACTATGTCCTTAGGTGTAGTTCATTTTTTGTATTTTCTCGTTTTCTAATCTCGTCGTATCGTGTGTTAAACAATTACATAAGTATAGACCTCAATCCTGAATTTAACGTAACAAAAATGCAATATTCGTATATTTTCTGCCCAGAATTCGGTCCTTCTTTTCCATGGGACACCCTGGCATTTTAACGTTCTTCGAAAAGCAGACCATAGAAATAGAACTCGTACCTTGTACAAGCCAATTATCCCGTCCAAGAAAATTAGTAACGATATACCATCAAACCAGCTTTTATTTTTTTTGATTAACATGGGGGTATCCCAGACCCATGGAGAGGCTCAGACTAATCTCCAAGGGGAGGTGCAGCCCACGGATAGACTCTCTCTCCGGGTATTCAAATGGGCCCTAAAGCATAAGCTCATATCCGTGGTAGGTGACCAGGATAATTGTGACTTAGTTTCGCGCAGCAGGTGGATCAAACCTGAAATGTGTTGGCATCCCAGTTCCGTCTCCTTACCACTCGACCACAATCACCTGGTCCAAACCAGCTTTTGGTTTGTTAATAACTAAATGAATTATCATGCAGTCTCTGGACTTTGTGTCACACAAGGTAGCTTTCATTAGAACTACTTTCAGATTGGATGCCACTATAACTATTTGTTCAGTTAATCCATCCACATATAAAATATTTTACTCAATGTGCAGTTATATGAAAGTGTTAACAAACAACTGGTATTGCCTAAACTTCTTAGCTTATGGAACAAGAAGGAGCTCTATTTTATTCGCAGGGGAGCTCTGTCTATTGATGTGATGATGCGTAGGAGTAAAAAAAAAACGACTAGAAAGATTCATGTTGAAACTTGTAACAGAACATCTTTTGAGCTATTCATGGCTTATTCTAAAATATATATCAAGCTTCACCTTCCCGTTTTCAACTTTAACAAAAGACAAAATTTTCAATATGTAATTCATGAGATTTAGTGAAGAACGCGACATAAATTTCTTCTTTTATGTACATTCATATGTATGAAGTACAACATAACTGAAGCAAAATTGTATACTACGCATCTAACCTATGTAATTCACACAGTACTGACATGTGTAGGTTTTGGTTTTTTAACTTATATGATCTATGGCTTTGTGATTCACTAGGTTGTATTTAGCTTTTAAAAAACTCTAAAACAAGAGCATAAAATAAATTTAGCTTTATCTTTTTGATTTTTAAATTAAAAGGGGAAACAAATCTCTTTTTATATATAAGAAAGTGTAGTTATAAAAAATTATTAAACAAAGTGTATTTTTCAAAATTAAAAACACAAATAGGATATTTTTCAAATTATCCCATATATATATATATATATATATATATATACTTAGTGATGTTTGGACCTTCAGTTGATGCCTTAAAGGCTTTCTGCTGGAAAGTACACTGTCCACCAAAGATTAAACATTTTCTATGGCAAATCGTAACAGGATGTATAGCAGTCAAGAAGAATTTGAAAGCACGAGGGATAACTGGTGATATATGTTGTGCAAGATGCGGAGCTGATAAGGAATCAATTAACCATGTGTTTTTTGAATGTCTTCCAGCATTCCACTACAAGAAAACAAAAGGTCTTTAAAAAAAAGTCAGCAACAAAAGACTAATGGGCTGCAATAGGCCCACTAATGTGACTAAAACGGTGATTCGAACATCACATGATGATGATATTCATCATCTATCGTGAAACCGAAACGTAGACCGGGCCTGGGCAAAAAAAAAAACAGGAACAGAAGAAACAAACCGGAGCCGAATCAAAATAACTAAAACTAGAATCAGACCGAAATCTTTCAATCTCCAAATGGTTTCTATATTTATATATCCAAAATAGCCAAGCCGAAACCGAATGGATATCCGAATATATGAAAATATTAATTATATATACATATAACTTAACTAAATATATATTTATAACTTAAAAGACGGTAAAAAGTATCAAAAATATTTAAAAATAATTAAATTATTATAAAGTATCCGAACTACCCGAAAGTATCCAAAACTATCAGGATAGTTTTATCTGAAATATCCAAAGTAATCTGAAATATCTAAATTTTTTTATCTAAATCATACTAATTATTTGATATTTTACTCTAAATAGTCGATATTTGATCCGAACTATCCAAACCCGGAACCATAACCAAATAAGAACCAAATTTTTTTGGATATTTTCTGGTTCGAACCGAACCGAAAATAGGTCATATAATAATCATGTAACTTTCTACCCGAACTATCCGATATCCAAAATAACTGAATCGGACCGAACCGATATTCGATACTCGAAATGCCAACGTAGACGGTAGGGGCAGACCTAGATTATCAAAAGAAACGTCACCGATAAAAATAATGGATATAATTCTTTCTTTTTACGGCTAAAGAATATAATTCGCAAGTGCACACTTTTCCAATATGTTTTTCTTAAATTATTAATAATTCAAATTAGGGCTGAAATTTTAAACTGAACCGAATCCTCTGGACTGGATAACTTTTTTTTTTTTAGTTCATCCTCCTTAGTAGACATAGAGCAAGCGCCGAGGTTGTGCACATACATACCTTTCCCGCCACGATCGCTCTTCCGGTTCCTGGAGTTCCTAGAAGACGTCTCTGCAGTTTATTCCTTCTCCCAATGAGCTATCAACTGCTCCCACACAGTGTCGTCGGTATTTTCCGACGAAATACCGACGACCTTTCCAATTTTCGATGAAACCCGTTTTCGTCGCTACGTCGTCGGTATATTGCGAGGGATTTCCGACGGACCATAAAAAAAAAAAAAAAAAAAAAAAAAAAAAAAAAAAAAAAAAAAAAA
>NC_027754.1:966678-1005338 GCF_000695525.1 Brassica oleracea var. oleracea | reverse complement strand
CAAACCCAGCTATCTTCCCAACAAGGTCTCTTTTTACAAATATGGATCATCTTTTCTGGAGAGTTTCTCCGCAATTAGAGGATCACCAGTTTGCATGGATTCTATGGTATATCTGGAAAGGAAGAAATAACAAAGTTTTTAGTAACCTTGATATGGATCCCATAGATACGCTTAAAGTAGCAGAAACAGAGTCCACACTATGGTCTGAAGCGCAGATAGCAAAAGAACAGAGGACTGGGGCACATGCAGAGGTTCCGGCATTACCGGTAATCCAAGGTCGATGGTGTTTCATAGATGGTTCATGGAAAGAGAATGATGGTTTCTCCGGACAGGGGTGGTTCAGTACTTTAGAAGGCTTTAATGGGCTGATGGGGGCAAGGAATATTCGGGTTAGTCTATCTCCTCTCCATGTGGAAATAGAAGCATTACTTTGGGCAATGGAATGTATGAGGAACTTACGTCAATTTCAGGTTACGTTTGCAACGGATTGTTCTCAATTGGTGAAGATGGTTTCGGAACCAGAAGAATGGTCAGCTTTTGCAAGTTATTTAGAAGATATTAAAGTCCTGAAGGAAAGTTTTTCTCAATCAGAGATTATCCATGTGTCAAGAACCCAAAATACAAAGGCGGATAGCCTAGCACGTAGTGCCAGAAAACAGCCATCTTTCGTCGTTCACATGGACCAACATCTTCCAGTTTGGTTCACATAGTCTGTATGAATCTGTTTATGCTGATGACAAAAAAAAAAAAAAAAAAAAACTTAGAAGATCTAGTTTATTGAGGAAAAGATAATACTTAAACCGTAGTCCAGAATATCAAAAATATCAAAAGAAAAAACTTCTTTAGCACAAATCCTAACGGAAAAAAGAAGTATCATCAAGCTGCATAAGATATTTCTAGCAAAACAATGATTTAGGTTTGAATAAAGTTTGAACATAAAGTACGGAGAGATATCGTCTATAGCTAAACTCTCTTTGAAATTCATATATTGGAATTAATGAGGTTGCCTAAACATAAAATAAAAAGAGATAAAAATGACAAAAAGTTAATTACAACAACTTTTACTTTAAATTAATACATGTAAATATTTTCGACATGGTCACATGAGATTGACACATAACAAAGATGTTTTCTACGACATCTAAACTCCTCATCGTTTGTGACCCCTTCAACCTTAATTCTTCTCATTGTCTTTTCCTTTATATCGAAATAGAAAACATCGAAGTCATCAGAAAACGAACTTGGCGCAAAAACCAGTTCCCCAGCATCAGTGGTTCCTGAAAATTTTAGTTGTAGATCCCACAAAGTATGGGACAAAACAAATGTATCTGTTTTCGACCAAGCTTGCTCCTTCACATCCTCGAGAACCAACAAATTAAAACTATTACCTAGGAGACTAAGGCCTGCTAGTTTCCCTTTGTAGTTTGCCAGACAAGTAAAATTTTCTCCTGGTGTTTTAATCTGACCAAAACGCTCAGAACCAAAATCAAAAGTAACCAGTACTACAGAGCTAATCCATGGCTTTATCCTAGCTTCATAATACACAATTCCGTTAATGTATACACCATTAGAACTAGGAATATAATTAGATATACCACCTTCAACGCGCCTCCACGGATAATAAGAACATTGTTGACGTTCCAATTTATACACACTATGCTCAGAACTAAGTTGCTCCCCGGTTGGGTGACCATTCGCAACACTTTGTACTTATCACTGCTTGGATCGTATCCCAAATGCATATAACATTTCATTGTACCATGGTCAAAACCATGATCCTCGGGTAAGTTTATGACTTGTCTTGTAGTTGGATTACATACCATGTATTGATGTTGATGAGAACAACATAGAAAGCCTCGGACAGAAGGACTATGGATTATGTAATCACCAGGAGAGGTTCTTGATATCGTCATCTCGTGTCTGGACACTACAGATGATGAATCATTTGATACTTGAGAAGTATGAGGCGACGAAAAGAAGAGCAGTTCATTATCATTGTTGTGGTTGCGTTTGAAGGTGAGAAGGATACGTGGTCGAGAGATAGACATTGACATGAAAGTTTTTATGAACATTTGGCTGCGGATTATGGAGTACCATGTATTTGATACACATGTGAACTCGACAAGGGATTTTGCAGGAAACTTTAAGAGTATATCGCTTATTAGATCAAGAGGAATTGAGTCCAAGCTATGTCTGAAGGTTGTGATCACTCCTTCGTTATTGTTGTCTTCTATCTCCTTTGTCTTCATGGCGACAAGACAAACTCAAAGCTAAAAAACATACAACTTTTTAGGGCACGTCCAAAAACACATCTAATATATAGAGTTGTCTCATTACAAAAGACATAGTAATCAGCGATAGTAATATTACCTCGAGAAATTTACAAATTTCTTGATGATGCTTTCTACTCTTGTTCACAAGTTATGACCTTAAATATCAGTTATAACTCATCCACACCATTTATAATAGAAGACAGACAATAGATATGCCTCCACAACTATGATAATTACTCTAAAAGGATGACAGGAAGGATACATATGATAACAAATCCTTCTAGATATTTTTCCCAAATTATGATAATAGGATATATATGATAACAAATCCGTATTTTATAGAATTTTTATACATTTCTATTTACTTTTGCTTGTTTTCATATTAATGCGAGGTTTACTTGCTGACATTGCTATTTTGTCTTTTATCTATTAAAAGGTTATTATTTTATTACTATCATTTTAAAAAAAAATGTTAATACCTATTATTATTTGTCTTTATTTTGTAGAGATCCCTTTTTAAAACCATCCTATCTATGAAAAAACTTGCATATTCGTATATTTCCTAAAATCTATTAGCCAGCATGGCATTTAAGATATTAATTTCTATTAACTATAATTAGCTTATATGTCATAAACTAAGCAATGCTTTACTATTAACTAAATAGCTTTGGAAAAAATATCAATACAAATAAATGCTCTAGCATATACATAATGTTTAAAATATAGCATAAATCACTAGTTACATATTTTTATAAAGTAAAAAGATATCATATACATCATCAGAGTTGTCACTGTAGACTTTTATTTACCGAATGCAGAGGGCTGAAGTACAATTAATGTTACAAGCTTAAGCATTCGTGCAAACTTTTCCAAGCAGGACCAATGTGGGCGAGTGAAACATTGGCCTCTGGCCTCCAAAATATATAAAGAAAATTATATAGATATAGGCTCCTAAAAAAATTTTAGACTACCAAATTTATAAAAAATAAAATTCGTTGAAATATTTAATAAGTCACCTATGGACTCTTAAATCTCCTTAACCATTGTAATGCATTTTGTAGTCGGGTTCCACTGGCTCGAATACCACATTTTACCGTTATAAGGGTGGAATCATTATCCAGATATCCAAGCTTAATGGAATCAAGATAGTAAACTATGTATAGAGAGAATCAGATCTAGAGGTAGACTAAAATATATCCGTATTTTTTTTATTTTTATCTGGTCATACTGAACACTAAAGATAAATATATTTTTAAGTTTTAAGCATAATAAAAAACATATGAAAAATTGTTGAAACATTTTCTCTGGCAATTGGTTACAGGTTGTATAGCAGTCAAGAAGAATCTGAAAGCGAGAGGAATACAAGGAAACATATGTTGTGCACGATGTGGAGCGGATGAGGAATCGATCAACCATGTGTTTTTTGAATGTTCTCCAGCACTTCAGGTTTGGGCTCTCTCTAAGATACCATCAAATCCAACTATGTTCCCAACGAGCTCCCTCTTTACAAACATGGATCATCTCTTCTGGAGAGTCTCTCCACAGATGGAGGATCATCAATTTGCATAGATACTTTGGTATATTTTGAAAGAAATGAATAATAAAATTTTTAGTAATCTGGACATGGACCCTAGAAACACGCTCAAATTAGCAGAAACGGAGTCAGGACTTTGGGCTGATGCACAGGTAATGAACGAAATCAGGACAGTACCCCAAGTTGAGATTATGACTCTTCCTGTAATTCCGGGGAGATGGTGTTTTACAGATGGTTCCTCGAAGGAGAATGAGGTCTTCTCCGGGCAAGGTTGGCTGAGTATTTTAGAAGGTTTTGATGGGCTCTTGGAAGCAAGGAATGTCCAGGCTTGTTTATCTCCTCTACATGCGGAGATAGAAGTACTACTATGGGCAATGGAATGCATGAGAAACTTACGTCAATTTCAGGTTACGTTTGCAACGGATTGTTCTCAGTTGTTGAAGATGGTTTCAGAACCAGAAGAATGGTCAGCGTTTGCAAGTTATTTGGAAGATATTAAATCACTGAAAGAAGGTTTCACACGTTCGGAGATTATCTATGTACCAAGGACGCAAAATTCAAGAGCGGATAGTCTAGCACGCAGGGTCAGGAAGCAACCGTCGTTTGTCGTTCACATGGATCAAAATCTACCGGAGTGGTTCACAGAGTCAGTATGAGTCTGTTGTTGATGTCAAAAAAAAAAAAATTGTTGATAAATAAATTTTTTTCTTTGGTTAACCATTTATAGTAATCTTAATTTAAAATAATTCAATAAATACAAATTAATGTTTTAAATATTATAATTTGCAATTATTAACTCATATAAAATATATTTAAATCACAACATATACTATATCTTTCAGAAACAAACGTGTTGTTCAAAACATTTATCTTTCAAAAATAGAAAGAGTAGCATTTCTTTGTTTTCTTTGGGTTTTGAACTCTTTAATCAATCATACTAAACTTTAAATAAAATTCTGCAAAGACAATTAAAAACATAAATTGTTGACGAGAATATATTCTAAACATTATTTAGATAAAACAAAACTACTGGAAGAAAAAAAAAACTCTAGACAAACATGGAGTTTTTTTTTTGTTAAAGGGTTTAAACATGGAGTTTCTAAACAAATAATTTTATATTGCGAGAAGTAGGTATGAACAACATACAGATCGACTCATGATACATACTCATGTGGTAAGCTCTTTGTGGTTGTGTTACGGTTTGGTTACCAAAGCGACAAAATCTTTGGAAGATTTAAAACCCAACTAGTTCCATAAAGGAGGTAGGCTTTGCACAAACCCATACATTTGCTTCTTTCTCCATGATTCTCAGAGTAGCAACGATTCTCTATGGGCTCTCGTCAATCTCATCAGGAACATGCAGTTTCTCCATTGCAGCCTGTTTCAGACAATAATAACCAGTTTCAAAATTTAAAAGCAGTATATAAAACCATCAGAAGATGACTCTGTTTGTGTGTGTTTTCTAAAAGACTCCAACCTTTATTGCAGCAACATCAGTTGCAGGCGGTTTCATATCCAAAGCTAGACCGAAATGAAGCATGGCTTTATCGTGCATGTTTCGCCGCTTATAGATCCTGCCCATTAAAGCGTATACGCTGCTCTCTGAAGGCGCATACTCTTTAAGCTCCTCCAGAACTTCTAGAGCTTCATCTAATCTCTCTAAGCAGACAAGTATGTTAGCTTTCTGGTACATTGGAAGAGGATTCTTCCTGTCTGCTAATATAGCTTGCTCCATTATCTCTAACGCTTCCTCGCTTCTCTATTTACACAGAACAAAAACAAGATTCTTTTTAGTCATTCTTCAAAAGAAAGTTCTATTAAATGAGTGTAAGAATATAACCTTTAAGGCATGAAGAGCTGTCCCTAAATAAGACATTATAACAGAGGAACTCGGGTTTATTAAGAAAGCCATTCTGAAGTGATGCTCTGAGAACTCTAACTTCTCTTGGCGTAGATAGATCATTCCAAGCCCATACCAAGCGTTATAGTGTCTTGTGTCTACACGAAGTGCGTTTTGGTAACTTTTCATTCCGTTCTCAAAATCTTCTAGAGTTGCGTATCTAGAGAAACGGTAAAGAGAGAGAGACTGTTGCTTAGACCAACAACCAAAGCATTTCAACCAGACTATTGTTAAAATGGATAGAAGCTTTCTTACTCGTGGCCACATAAAGTATGTGCATATGCAAATCTTGGATTCAGTTGAACAGCTCGTAGGAAATTCTTCAGTGCAGTCTCATGGTCTTTTTGCAAACTATAACAGTTTCCCATAGCACACCTACATAATTTCACTTAATTCTGTTATGACCAACAGCAAATGAAGTAATTAATCAGAAAGAGACATTCGACAATAAAATACCAAGATTGCGGAGCTAAGCGATCTGTTGATATGAGTTCCTGAGCCAAGTAACTAAGTTTCATATCTTCCTTCAAGTGCTGCAAAAACATCATTATTTGATGAGACATTTCAAATTACCTGAGATTTATTTGCAGAAATTTACCAAACTCCCGTGAGACTAAAAGCAAAAGGTCAAAGTTTCATCTAACTCAGAGGAGTTTCCATATTTAGAAATAACAAAAACGCACTTACGTAGAGGACAGTAGAGTAAATATCCATTCCTTCTAAGCTATAAGGAGAAGCCTGGCGGGCTTGACGGAATGCTTTTTCCGCTTCTAAATAGTCTATTAATTCAAAGTATGCTTTACCCACCTGCATGCCATCAAATGCCCTCTAACAATTAATATCACAGGCCACCAGGCTAAAACTTCATGCGCCAAACTGAACAAGATAGTTCGTGGAATAAACATATCCAAGTATGACAACTTAAAAGAGAGAAGAGTCACTTATTACCTGGGAAAGAACCCATCCTGTATTATAGTGCTTATGTGGAAGATTCATATATGTATCTAGTGCCTCCTGAAACACCCAGAAGCACAAGGAAGACAATGAAATAATCCTATATAAATTACCTTTGTATTACTCAAGTAAGCAACAATATTCTTACCTGACACTTGTACATGTACGAAAGTCTACACCCTTCCCCGAGTGTCCTTAGGAGGCTTAATATTTCTGAAATACCAATTATGATTTTCTGCGACATTATTTCGTCTTCTTGATCACAGGATTTAGCATCACTGGAAGCCATAGAACCAGTCGTTGAGGCAGTATTAGGCCTTGAATCATCAAAAGATTCCCCACGAACCCCTAAACCAAACAGGATGACAACGAGTTGAGTATCAGATAACAAAAAGAAAAAGAGGCATGGTTACAAAAATCACAACAGACCAGCTTTCAATAAAAATATGGTGATATAGTGCATGTAATGTCACAACCTTCATCCATGTTTTCATTTGCCCAAGAATTCCCCTTCCGAAGTGTAACAGAACGAAGTCCCAAAGAACCCAATTTAGAACCTCCTAAATGCTTGGAAGTGTTGTTCCCATTTCCGCTTACTGTTGCAACACTTGCATTAGTGTTTGCACCTGAATCAGCAGACAATCTCGAACTCCTTCGTGGACCAGAATCAGAAAACAGCCTGCCAGAAATCTGCATAGGAAAAGATATCATAAGTAAGACAAAATTCAAAAAGAACCAGAGTACTATAAAGAGAAATGAAAACCAACAAATTCAGAATTGTGTCTTTATGACAACAAGTAGACCAGTACAGGCATGTGAATACTACCTTACGTAGCTTTCCTTCATCTACAAATTTTCTTCTGGGTGCAGGTGCTTGAATGGTAGAGTTTACTGTGGACTTTGGGGAATTGTCAGTAGTAAGGGAGTTTTGGTTTGGAACGGCCGGCTGAAAATTCCGGAAAAGTGGTGGTGGAGCCATACCGGATAGCTACAAGTTGACAAATATACAAGTCAATTTAAATCTCATTCACAGCTGCTCTTTAAAGCACATACACAATACACCATGACCAAAATAATGCTTATAAGGTGAAAACATAGAGTTTTCCAGATATAAGTAGTAAGGTAGCATGCCAAACCAGAGACATTAAAAACAGACTCAGAACTAATAGTCAATGAAAGATTAGCCAAACCATCTTTGGCACTGAAGGTATAACATAATAACCAATGCAAGCACTACAAAATCAATACCGTATGATGCATTAAATAACCAAATTACTCAAGAATATGTGATCAATTCAACAGAAAGCCGACCGACTTGTTGATATTAAAAGAAGTGTGACATTACCTGTGCAGCCACTGGCAAAGGGGTATTATAGAATGACATGTTCGAAACACCTCCGTTAAGACCATGCGAGTGGAAATTTCCAGAGATATCTTTAAGGCCATGGCCTTGCGTGTGCTTGGGCTGCCTTGGACTGTAATCTTCAGAGCTCGTGTTTTTAACCGAAGTAGTATTACGTTCATCATTGTACGTGTTTAAGCCGAGTGAAGATGGCAGTTGTTGCATGTACTGCTTTTGGATGGAGAGAGCAGCTGCTTCACCAAAAACCGCAGATGGTTCCTCAGCAGCACCTGAAAAAGTAGGATGGCCAGAAAAACGTAAGAGAAGCATAACAAACGTACCAAGTATGTAGAAAATGCATTGTGTTCACCTAGTATGCATAATTCCTCATATGCAGCCCAAAGTAGAGGATCCAGTGTCAAAGACTGCTTAAATTGTTGAGCGGCGTTCTTCCTTCTATCAGTATACCTGAAAGATCACTAATGAGAAAACATCTCGAACAACCATTGGCAGAATAAAGACGAAAATGCTTAGAGAGAGCAAGAAACGAACTTGTAAATAAGCCCAAGAAGGTAATGACCCGCTGCACCATTTGGGATCTGCAGAATAACCAGAAGCTATATTATTACCTTCTTAAGTGAACTAAATAAAACACAAAAGATGTACCAAAGATACTGACACCGAGAGTTTGTAAGAAGACATTCGGTGAGAAAATAAAAGCAATCTACCAGAGATGACAAAGTACCTCCGCACCAGGTTCATTAAGAGGGCAGAGTGCAGATTCAGCTTCATTGAGAAGGTCCATCTGGTAGCAAGATAAGGCGAACAAGTACCGAGACTGAGCCATTTGTGTTCCTTTACATAAGAAGGACGCAATACAAAGATGAGCAAACGACCTAATAAACTGTGGAGAAACCAAGCAACATACCCTTGAGCAGATGATAGGCACTGTAAGCTTGATTATTCTGAAGGTAACTGGTGGCTAACAGCTGTAGATTAACCTATGCAAGAGGAAGAGTAGAAAGTTTTACTGACATGAAAGCCTCAAAGTCTGGTTTTTTTACTGACATTGTTTCACTTAAATGATGCTAGCAAATTGGAAGCTGTATAAACCCTAATTTGAAGGTTATACAATTGCTAAGCTCCAAGGAAAGCAGACACTTTGGGATAACAAAATAACACAGGAGAAAGTCAAAACATTGGGGAGAGAGATCTAAAGAAAGAAGCTTGTTTTGCAATTTGTCAAAAGATAGAACCTGACCAGGTCAGTAGTGGAGATTCCAAATTCGAAAAGAAAAAAAATCGAATTTTCATCGTCTAATCGACCAACGAAACAAACATATAGATCTTGAATCAAAGGGGGTAAAAGCTAAGAAACCCAAAATCGATCTCGAAGAACTCAAGGACGCTCGATTGAATTACACACCCAAAAGTACCCCAGTTGCAATTAACACATAATCTCTATATTTCGAAATCACCAACAGCTTCGATTTACAGAATCCATAGAGAGAGAGAGAGAGAGTGGAAAGAAGAGGTAATAACCTCAGAGGGAAACTCGGCGCAGAGACGCTCACACATGAAAATGGCATTCTTGTACACAAAATGACTGAGGCTGTTGCGTACACAGTCCACTAGCATAGCTTCCATTGTTGCGAGCTTGTCTTCCTTCCTTCCTTCCTCGAGTGAAAGAGGGGTTTCTGTTTTTCTCGATTTCCTTTTTTTTTTCTTACCCTTTGGTGATTTATTTTGAAGTCGTAAATAATTTCAAATTTTGAGGCGGCACGTGCGATGCTCTGTTTTCAAACTATTCGGCACGTGACAAAGACTCTAAACTTTTAATCAGTACTGGGCTTTGCAATTGATCCATTCGTTATTTTACAATTGTTTGGCAGCCCACACTCTAAAATGTAAATTATTTTTTCATTATGATAAAGATCATTTAAACTATAAACTAAAAATTTAAAAATGCAGTCAGATAGAATTATTGTTGGCTGTAGAATCGTCTGTAATATTTCTCATAGTTGTAATAACATAATTATCCAGCATTAAAAACAAAACATAGAGCGGAAATTCTTATTACAAATCTTGGTTGTTTTTTTTTTGGAAAAAGGGTTTTTACGAATCTTGGTTGTTTTAGAGTAAATTATAACTTTTCGGTTTTATTTACTTCGCGATCTAAGAAAATACATAAAAACAAAAAAAAGAACATGGAATCATAATTCAGATGAGCATGAACATTGAACAATAAGTTAATTAAAATGATTAATAGAAATTAATAAATACCGTAATAATTACTATACTTTATTATTTCCAATTTGTTTTGACGATCATTGGTGGTTTGACTATTTTATGCCCGCATTGTTAACACTTGAATTGAAAATCTCCTAATCCACAAGCTCTTAAAACTCGGGTAAAAATTGTTCTGTCAGCGCAACCCATCCACCATCAGGAAGCTAGCGACTCAGTCCATGATCTACAACATCTGGAGGCAGCGCAACTCGGCAGTTCATCTCACTGGATTCTCCCCGCAGCAGACAACATTCGCCACCATAGACAGGGATATCCGTAATGCCATCAGTGCGAAAAGACATAGGAGGAAATTTACTATTCTTATGCAACTTTGGATTAGATAGTTGCAACTTTCTGATCTAACAATCATGTGTATACCTTGTTTTTTATTTCTTTTTGCCAAGGTATCACTTTTAGGCTTTTGTAACCCTAAACTTTCATTTTATAATATTCACAGTTTAGCAAAAAATAAAAAAATAAAAATTGTTCTGTCATGAGGTTTGTTCTTTACACGACATACATATGCTAATGTTGTTGGCGTTACATTTCTATTCCAAACTGAACAACATTTTATCTTCTCCTGGTTATTTTTAGGCTCTTGGCGCAGGCATGACTGAAGAGTTTTAAGGCAATCACTCTTGATGTTCAAAAAAAAAAAAGGCAATCACTCTTAATCGTAGCAGGGAATGATGTCAACATCACGACAAAGACGATACACATCAATGGAATTAACTTCATTTTTGGATTAATTAGTAGCGCTCGTGATAATTAACCTCAGAATAAAATATTCTTTTGAAAAATCTGAAACAATTTAATTTTGGAAAAAGTTGTATGTTTTGAGGTCTTTAAATAGCAAACCAGAATAAGTAAAAAGTGGGAATATTGAAGGTGGAAATCGAGTCCTACACTTATTTCTATTTTTAATGTCAAAATTTTCTATTTTTATTTACAAATCATTATCTTCAAAATAAAAGTATGATCTGATGTGGAAGCCCCTTAGTTTAGTGGTTTGACTAAGAGTTCACTAATACTTCTACACCAGGAGGTCTGGGTTCAAACTCCAGAAAACGCAAATTATGCAGATCATGGAAAAAAAAGGTTACAAAAAGTCTTCAGCATGGTGCAAAGGCGTATCATCGAACATGGATCTCATAGTGCGGCTCGGAGCGATGCAGTCAGACGTGGATTCTCATATGATGGTAGAATTGTCGGTTATAGAATCGTCTATGTAATATTTCTCATCGTTGTAATAGCATAATTAATCAAACGTAAAAAAAAGTATGATTTGATCAAATGACCTATTGAGTAGGAATTGGTTATAAATTGAGCTCTTGATGAAAAGTTTTTTTCCAACATAAATTTATTAATATTTGATCGGGAACAATTATACAAATACAATAATAAAAAATCACAAATAAGAAAAACTAAAATGATAAAAGAAAACAACATATCACAAATAAATTGAGAAAATGATTTTTTGCGGAGTCTTTGACAATAAAGTATCAACGCTATTGATTTTCTTGCGGAACTGAAAGTTGTGTGGCAATATGATCATCAGTACTCCTTATTGTATTATATTGGCTTTATTTCAATGTGGATCTATAATTACTTCAAAAGTTTTAAGAAAATATTTAGAAGAAAATATTTAGAAGTTAGTATGAAAAAAATCTTAGTCAATAAATTTCTAGGTTGTATTTTTTATTGATATATCCTATTTATATTCTCTTTGTTTATCAATTTTTTGTTTTAATGTTTTTTTTAGACGTTATCTGATTGTTATTAGTCGCTAGATCATTTCTCTGCGCTACCCACGGATAATATATTTAAATTTGTTACATTTATCATTTTTATTTGTATGTGAATTTTTGTATACTATTTCTAAATTTGATTTTTTTTTATTTTTAGTTTGAAGTAAGTATTTCTATTATACATGTAACATAATTAACTAATAAAATACGAAGAATCAAGTCCGAGATTTTAGAGTTATGTAAAAAAATATAATTATATATAGAACATAAATTATCTTAATATAAGAGATCGGAATCTCATCTCGAATAAATTCACGAAAAGAAAAAGTACTCCAATAACCTACTTAAAATATAAACCCCCTTTTCAAAAAAAAACGTACTTAATAATATTTTTTTACGTGTAATAGTTGAAAACTGACAATTGAATATCGATCTAGAATATTGTTTTAATATATCTAATGGTAAAATATTAATTGTAATAAACAAGTTTTGAATTTTTTAATATTACATGAATTAGAAGTCTTTAAAATCTAAAATCTATTTTATCATAATATATTTTTATTCACTTATTATTTTGACGTTACAAAATATTGCTTTAGTTTTATTTGTATTTTTTTTAAATAATTTTGTTTCTTTTTAAGTAATTTTAAAATTATCAAGAATATAATATATGTAAAATTATTTACTTAAATATATCCAAATATGATGTCTCATTTTTATATGTGCTTGCGTTGAGCATATTTAATTTGTAGTTTTTATATTTAATAACACCTTGTTGCGTGCTGTTCTATGGTTTTAATAAATGTGTTGTCATTTCATATTTATTACTACTAACATAATTTTTTAGTGATCAGTGATAATGTATTTTTAACGTTATGTATTATATTTTATCGTATATTTTCTAACTCTTCATGCTGGTACTTTTTTAGAATCATTTTAATTAGATAATATGTTTAAAGATATAAATAAAACTATGTATGTTGTAAATTTAGACTTTTTAGTGTAACTGAGCACTATCAATTATGGAAATTATATTATGATTTTATTTAACTAAATCTTTATTTCTGTGTATATTTTTTGTTTTATTTTGTATTTTTACAATTTTATTGTCTTATTCTTTAATTGCAGAGAACTGCTATTTCCAATTTTTGTTTCATATACCTTAAAATTCTTCGGTTGATTTTTGTTTGTTTTCTTTCTCCAATTACAATGTACTGTTCGACCGTTTATTTTTTTTTGGACATCAGATAGAAAAACTTAAACTCGAAGAATGGAGTGGATATTTGTGCTAGAGAAAACTAAATTTAGCCACTAATATAGTGATATATTATAATATTAGAAGGTATAGAAACTCTTCTTTGTTGTACTACGCTAGACATAATTAAGTTATTATCAATTGATTCTATATTTGTGATAACTGGAAATACATCTTTATGTCTTCCTTACATCATTCTTAATTGGTTTACAGTTCGACCATTTCTAATATACTGAGAGTAACATAATATTAGATGTTGATTATCTCTTTCCAATTAGGAATGCACAGAATGAGAGAAATTCAAGGTGAAACCACTTTACAATTTTGTCCTCATACCTATATAGAGTTAGTTTATAGATTACTCTATCTGTTTCAAAATGTAATCAGTTTTAATTAAAATCTGTAATATTTAAAAGTTATTACTTTAAAAAACTGTATTTTAATATATAAATTTAATCAATTACACGGTAATTTACATAATTTAACTGGCCACACAATATCCAATAAATATAAAGTTACATTGAAATATAAAAACAATTTATATAGTGAAACAAAAAATACTTTTAAATCATTATATTATAAAACAAATGAAATATTCAAATTAAATTGAAACATTAAAATATTAAGAATCAAAAAAGCTGAAATCTCAACGTCGATCATTTACGTCGGCCATGCCTTAGACCACCTCCAATGCATTCCTCTATTTTTTTTTTCTAAAATAAAAAAATTTCATAATAGAGGTGGATTTGTCTCCGATGTATTTTTCTATTTTCTCTCCTAAAAAAAAATATTCTTGATATATTCTTTTCTAAGTTTACAAATAATATTTTTTATTTGTGAAATTTGAAAACCAGCCCAATTTATTTTAGTATTTTATCAAATTATGAAATTATTTACACTAAATATTTCTTTACAAACTATTATGTATAAAAAAATATAATTATATTTATATAAAAAATATAGTTCACTAATAAAATATTTTCGGTTATAATTGTTTAAGTAAAAAGTTAAGGGATCATTTTGTAAAAAACAAATAGAGGAGATGACATGGCAAAAATATAGTTTCTCATTGGCCGATTATTTTCTCCTGCGTGGACACTCTATCTCAGGCTTATATCCTCCAGTTTTAATTAAAATCTGTAATATTTAAAAGTTATTACTTTAGAAAACTGCCATTTAATATATAAATTTAATTAATTACACAGTAATTTACATAATGTAATTGGTCACACAATATCCAATAAGTATAAAGTTACGTTGAAATATAAAAACAATTTATATAGTGAAACAAAAAATACTTTTAAACCATTATATTATAAAGCAAAGAGAATATTCAAATTATATTGAAACATTAGAATAGTAAGAATCAGAAAAGCTGAAATCTCAACGTCGATCATTTACGTCGGCCATGCCTTAGACCATCTGCAATGTATTCTTCTATTTTTTTCTCTAAAATAGAGGAATTTCATAATTGATATGGATTTGTCTCCGATATATTTTTTTTTATTTTCTCTCCTGAAAAAGAATATTCTTGATATATTATTTTCTAAGTTTACAAATAATACTTTTTCTTTGTGAAAGTTGAAAACCAACCCAATTTATTTTAGTATTTTATAAAATTATGATATTATTTACACTAAATATTTCTTTACAAACTATTATGTAAATAAAACATATAATTATATTTATATAAATAATATATTTCACTAAAAAAATATTTTCGGCTATAATTGTTTAAGTAAAAAGTTAAAGGATCATTTTGTAAAAACAAATAGAGGAGGTGACATGGCAAAAATATAGTTTCTCATTGGCCGATTATTTTCGCTTACGTGGACACTCTATCTAAGGTTTATATCCTCTTTTTATTACTTGTTTGATTAATCAGTTTGTGAATGTTGTACCTCTGGAAATCTCATTGCATAAGGAGATCTTCAATTAAATTAGAGTTAACTTTTTTTGACATCGAAAGCTCCATACGTTTATTAAGATGATTCCAACCAAGTGGTGTCTAGCACCAGCCAAGTTGGGACCTCAGAGTGTACATGGGAAAAGCAAAAGCCTCGAGACCTAGCACCATTCGCAAGGCGATCAGCTCGGAGGTTATTTTAACGTGTAACATAAGTAATGGAGCAAAACAAAAACTTAGAACGACGTTCAAGGAACTCATCAAACTCAGCCATAAGACTTGGTCATTCTTCTTCTTCCTCAATTAGCCTAACCACCTGCAAACAGTCTGGTTCAAAATCCATCGAGTCGTGACCGAGGAGTAGCGAGGATTTCATGGCCCACAGCAAAGTACTGATCTCTGCGTGTACGGGGGACAAAACTCGGTTACTAGCGAATGAACCGAATATTGTAATCCCATCCTCCTTCTCAATCACGAGTCCACCACCGAAGCGAGCATCGTCCTCTTTCCAGGACGCGTCGAACCTGCAAAGGGGTCTTCGTGGTGGTCTGACAGGTAACTCCGGCATGTCCATGTTATCGCTCTCCTCTGATACGTCTGGGATGGTTTGCGCCAATCTCCAATTTGACGCCTCCGAGGTTGCTGATTGCATCACCTCCAATGGCGAGATCTCCTTGTCGTTGAACACCTTCTCATTACGTGCTTTCCATAGGAACCAGAGGACCCAAGGGATATGGCCTATGCTATCCTCTGATCCATTCCGTTTATGTACTCTGTTAAGAAGGCAATCAAAATTGTTGTAGATGGAAGAACTCTGGAATTCGCCCGGATGGAAGGGTAGTTGCGCTAGAGTCCAAGTCTGAGTGGCCAGCGGACATTCAAAGAGCAAGTGGTTCACAGTTTCATCGTCGTGTCCGCAACGTTGACAGGTTCTTACGGGGTGGCAGTGCCGGTCAGCAAGGCGGCTACAGACAGGAATACAATTCGACAAGGACTGCCACATAAAATGTCGTATCTTTGGCACTGTTTTGACCTTCCAGACCTGCTGCGTTAAACTGGATATACTAGGTTCGGTACATAGCTCTCTGGCCTGCTCATTGACCAAGCGACACATCTCATCATAACCGGTTTTGACGGAGTATATTCCAGATTTTGTATGGACCCAGCAGAAGCTATCAACTCTGAAGGACCTACTGATGCGCAGGCTAGTGATAAGCGGAATATCCTCTGGAGCAAAGATAGTTTTCAACAGATCTGTGTCCCAACTTTTGGAGTTGCGATCAATAAGCTCGAAGACAAGCATGTTCGGCTTCTGAATAGGCCTTATACCATATGGCGGAGGTGGGGGAGTTGTAGGGATCCATGGCTCATTCCAAACTCTATTATTGTATCCAGATCCTATAGACTTCCACATACCTGATTTCAGGAGGGGTTTCGCCGCCATTAAGCTTCGCCATACGTACGAAGGATTACTCGGTTTCTCGACATCTATCGGATTTGAATTACGAAAGCATCTCCCTTTCAGAACTTTAGCTAGTAGAGATGAAGGATGTTGCACTAGTCTCCACAATTGTTTAGCCAGCAGGGCGATATTGAAACTTTTTAAGTCGCGAAATCCCAAACCACCTTCGGTTTTTGGTATGCAGATTTTATCCCATGCTATCCAATGTAGGCCAAGATTATTTTTCTTGGAACTCCACCAGAATCGTGCAATCGCACTAGACATCTTTTTAATAATATCTTGAGGCAGTAAAAAACAGGACATAACATAGGAGGGGAGAGCCTGCGCCACGGATTTGATAAGAACTTTTTTCCCTCCTTTAGAGAGTAGTTTCGCAGACCACGAATTCAGACGATTCAGGAGGCGTTCCTAGATAAAAGCGAAAACTTGTCTCTTTGATCCACAAATCTTCTCCGGGAGCCCTAGATAGACGCCCATTCCTCCCTCACGTGAGATATCGAGGGCGTCTTTAATCTCAGTCTTCGTCTCCGCGGGGACCTTGCTGCCAAAAAAGATAGAGGATTTTGAGACATTTAGTTGTTGTCCTGATGCTTGACCGTAGTCCTCAATAATCTTCATGACCTCTCTACACTGATGCGGTTCAGCTTTACAGAAGAATAGGTTGTCGTCAACAAACAAGGGATGTGAGATAGGAGGACTATGTCTTGCGATTTTTAAGCCTGTAAGTATGCCCTCTCCTTCCGCTCCGTGTATTTGGGATATCAGCGCCTCTGTCAGTATGATAAAGAGAAAAGAGGACAGTGGATCGCCCTGCCGGAGGCCTCTAGATGGGATTATGTTACCCTTTGGTTCTCCATTGATAAGAAAATTGTACGAGGCAGAAGAGATACATAAATGTATCCAGGAGATCCAACACTCATTAAATCCCAATTTTCGCATAAGTGCCTCGAGGAATGACCACTCCACTCTATCGTAGGCCTTGCTCATATCCATCTTAATGGCGACGAACTTTGCCTTGCAGCTTGGGTTTGTCTGTAGGGCGTGGAAAACTTCTTGTGCAATAAGAATGTTATCAGTAATCAGTCTCTTAGCCACAAAAGCTGATTGGGTCTCCGAAATCAAGGTCGGGAGGAAACGTTTAAGGCGATTACTAAGGATCTTCGAAACGATTTTGTAGCTTACGTTACACAGACTTATGGGACAAAAGTCTTGTCATCTCGCACGGTCGATCCGTCTTGGGAATGAGGCAGATGTTGGTTTGGTTCAGTCTTGCATCCAGGGTCGCAGATGAGAAGAATTCTTTGACCGTACGGAAGATCTCCCATGCCGTGATTCCCCAGAAATTTTGATAGAACATACTCGTCATAAAATCCGGACCGGGAGCCTTCTCCGGATTAATATCGAAGAGAGCTTTTTTTATTTCCTCATCTGATGGGTCACGTGTGAGTGACTCATTACATTGCGTAGTAACTTTCTTAGTAACATACCGGAGGGCATCATCAAAATTCCCAGGATTGGTAGCGGTGAAGAGAACTTGGAAATACTCGCCGCAACTCTTTCGATATCCTCTTCACTCTCCGCCCATCCTCCTCGGGGAGTCTTAAGCTTAGTAAGCATGTTTTGGGCACGTCTTTGTTTGGTCTTAGCGTGGAAGAATTTTGTATTCCGGTCTCCTGCTCTCAACCAGTTCCCTCTACTCTTTTGCTTCCAATACAGTTCCTCGTCCCGGAAGGCAGCACATAAGCTCCATTTGAGCTGTAGAATTTCATCACTAGAAATCACATCATCCAATTGAGCTTCCTCAAGCTTGTCTTTAATCTCCTCAATACGTACACTCGAATTGGATGGGTTCATGCACTTCCACTGCGAGATTGCCTTACGGCATTTAGCTATCCTCTCGTGTAAGTCTGGCGGGTGAAAATTACCCGGGTCACTCCAACCTTGTAATATCATCTCTCTAAAGCCATCTTTGCCAATCCACCATTTGTCAAACTTAAAACCGCTTCTGATTTTGGCGAGAAAGCGAACCAGGATCGGGCGATGGTTAGATCCCCAGAGACTTAAGTACTCCACATTCATGTGGGAAAAAATATGGTGTCAGTCCTCATTACTCACAGCTCTATCCAATTTACATTGTACCTTGCCGGAGCATCTATTACTCACCCAGGAGAAAGGGTTACCTTTCGATGGGAAGTCTATCATACCGCAGTTTGCCAGCATGGATTTAAACGAAGTATCTGGTCTCTTTCTCCCCCCTTTTTTCTCATGGTTGCATGTTATAGCATTGAAATCTCCCAGCATCAGCCAAGCACCATTCCTTGTGAGACTCATATTGGTTAGCTTTTCCCATACATTGTCTCGGTATTCCACAACCAGATCTCCATAAACGAAGGTGATGAACACCTTGTGTCCTTCTATGGTAGCCGCAATATCAATCATACAATTATTGGAAAAAACTATTTCTACATCAAAAGAATCCAAATCAAACAACGCTAGTCCACCGCTTCTGCCTTCCGGCTCGACGGTAAACAATTTATTATAACCAAACTCAAACTGAAAGTCTTGCAAAAAGGAAAAAAAAAATTTTGTTTCTGAAAGAAAAAGAAAAGAAGGAGTGAAGCAACGGTGCAGCTCACGCAGGTGTTGTTTGGTCAGGTACGCGCCATCGCCCTGACAATTCCACGCGATTGCATTCATATTCTCTTACTAGGTGGTTTCTGGGACACCACCGAACCTGGAAGAGACAAAGAATTCTTGCTTAAAGCAGAAGGGAACACCTCATGACGAGGGACTTTTCGAGAAGAGGGAGCTGAGGGCTTACTTGCAGTCATCCCTTGCTTCCCCTTTGGAAAGCTACGCCCATGGACTGCATTCAGCTTCCTCGAGGCCTTTGCACCTTTTGTATTTGGGCTCTTCGGGACTCTCTTTTTAGTACTCCTGAGGGCTTTGGGAGGAGAGTCGGATCAATGTTTGTTCCTGATGCTCCAAGAGATTTTGGTTTACCATTACCCATCGCATTTTGCGAGATTGATTTATTATTACTCCTTCTCCTATCTGGCAATTGTTATTGGCCTTCCAGTGGTTCCTCCTGGTACTCAGCATGTGTTGGAGATAATTGAGTCAAAGCATCAATCTGCTCTGCACCCTGACCTGGTTAATCTCCAAGCAAGTCATCGTTATCGATCATATCATCGTCCATTTCCATATTTTCGAACTCCTTAACAGAAATTTCCAGGTCGTCTAAGTCTTTCTCAGTCAGAACCATTGCATCAAGACCTGTCTCGTTGACCTTATCGATCTCCATGTCATTCTGATCCATCTGCACCATCACCCTGGGGGGAGATTTCGGAGGGCCTGGAGCCACATACCTGACCATTGAAGACTGTAGCCGTTCCGATGGTTCGCGGATAGAGAGAGGCGCTGCAGTACTAATTGCGTTCCAAACTCGCCGATCTTTTTCTTTTGAAGTCGGGGTATCCGACCCTATGGATTTACCTTTAAGTCTCATGCGTTCCATTTGCTCTACATCCTCCTGTCTCGGGATTTCCCCTAATTCCAGGCCATTTAACTTTTCTGAAATCGTTCTTTTGAAGTCCAAGAGGAAGTTTGAGATTCCACTTTTCCCATCGCCTTTTGTAGCAGAGCGTCGGGGTTCTCCATCTTGGTGCATAGAAAGATGAGTACGGGGTCTCCACTCTCTTTGATACCCGTACGTTTGGTTCCGGTTCCTTGGTCCGTTACGCTTGCTAGCTTGTTGGTACGATGCGTTGCTAAGTCTTGGCATTGAGCCAGAGTCCCAAGGTTTGTAGGGTTGCTCAATCCTGTTCCAAACATCCGATCGTCGCTGAGTGTTTCTACCCGAAGAGCGGGAATAATGATGCTCAGAAATCTGTTTCGACTCTCCTTGGTAAGACGTATGGTAATCTTTTTGGCCATGGAAGAGTTGACGCTGTCTCTTATCCTCCCTCCAGTCATCTCTCCGTGCAGTTAGTGGGGGATTTGATCATGCATTACGGTCCATGGGGGGAGATCTCGGTCGCTTTAGTCTGTTTTCTTGGGGTTTCCTTGGTGGTTTGAACTGGGGATTCTTTTCACCGTTGATATTACTCTCAAGTCTCTGCAGTCTCCTGAGCTCTCGCTATTTATCAGTCAACAGAGCGCACAAGTTCTCATCATGAGAGATATGTTTACAGTTGAAGCAGTGTCTGTGGAGGCCATCATACGTTAAAGTAACTCGCCCTACATCACCATTAGGGAAACCAACTCTACTTTCAAACTGCAAGGGGTTATCTACATTAATGGAAACTTGAATTTTTGCCCGTTTAGGCTCCATTGTTATCTTCTTTCCTAGGGTTTTGGCAATCTCCGATAAAGTGCCATCATTCCAGAAGTGGACTGGGACCCCCGTAACACTGATCCAGAAGGGGGTTGAGTTTGGGAAGTCCTCGCTAGTGAAAGGCTCCCATCTCTCCAGGGCAAAACTCCATTGGTTAAAATGGCATGCTCGTTAGTCAGCACCACTTGGAGATCCTGCTTGTTATCGAAATTGAATTGGAAACGTCCATTACCGAGATTTGTCCCACGGACCCTGCCCTCCACATTCCAGATTCGCGGTTTTGGGAGAAGGTTAATCAAAGCGTCAACGCTCCTACTCTTTAGTTGGAAGACACGATCAATAAGTGTCAGTTTGAACCTTTCCGCCGCAGCTTCAAGGTCACACGCAGGGAGTTTTATGATTTATCCTCTGCAACATCGAGGCAACGCATGGTTTGGGATGAGCCCGATCCGCGTATGCGGTTTCTTTGTGTCGATGCCAGATCCTTTTGGTTTGACATGATCAATCGAAAAAACCTAGCAACGGGCTAGAGATCTCTTGGAAATACCTATAGGTAGAGAAACCACAAGATTAACGGGAGAGACGACTCTTAGCAAAAGCTAGAAATTATTGGAAGATCTAAAACAGAGCGATAACGTGGCCGATACGTAAAGGCAAGAACTCTTTCAGGACTCGATGAAATAGCACCAGACAAAGGACACGGAATATCCTTGTATAGTAGGCTTGGGATTCAAGAGCCAAGGGAAGAATCTCGTCGAACGTCTCCAAAAACCTAGATCTGAAAATCGCCTCACTCGTCGCCTAAAACCCTAGCCCCTCCCATGCCTAGAAGTTCTTTACACATATATATTTTCAGTGATAAACTATTTGCGACATAAAATAGGTTTTACTGAGCATTTAATATTATATAATTTACCGTAATCAGTGATAAATTAATTAAAAGATCACTGAAAATATATATGTGGTAAAATATGAATTGTATACGTATGCTTAATATTTTATATATTTTGAATATAAACAATCATATTCCTAACTAAAACTAATATGAATTTATATGTGATAAATGTCAAATTATTTTTTGTTATCTGTGAAATCACAATAATATATGTAAACCTAAAATAATGAATAATCTATAAGAGAAAAAATAAACTTTGTAAAAATATTAAAAATATAAAAAAACATAAAACAAGGATAAAAATATTAATACTAGAAAAATAAATTGACAATTAATAAACATAATATAATTATAATCTAAAGAACTAAAGAGGTGATATTTTATAATTTGTTACATGTTTGATAATAGGGAGAATTTCAATATATGATGTTTTTGGTTATTATTATTTTGTTGATGTTTTATGAGCCGTATTTTTTTCTAATATCTACAATGCTGCTGAGATTCTTTCTAATCCACAGTTACAATAAATGTTGATTTCAAATTCAAGTTGTCTAATGATAAATTCGTTATTAGTAGAGATAATTTTTTGTATCTAATATCTACACTCATAACTTAAAAGATGAAACAAAAAACAAAATTTAATAAATCATGGTCAATACAAATACTGAAATTAAACAATTTATGATAGTAATTTAATTTTTTTATCGAATTTAACAATTAATCTTTAAATTAAAATAACAATAAAATTAAAATTTGTTGATATATACATTAATCCCCACAAGGTGCGGGTAATCTTCTAGTAATTCATTATATAAATTTTTTTTTAGAGTATTACGATAAAATTTAGTTTTCTAGCTTTTACCTAAAACAAATTTAATTGACGGGTTTTACTATTAAAAGTCTTTGTTTTCTAATGTAAAAAGAAAAAAGAAATTCTGGAATACAAAGGTGTTCTTGATCATGAGTTTGATTTCAATGATGCATTTGCATTCTTTTCCTCTTCCTTTTCTTTTTAAACTATCAGTAACAAAAATTGGAGTAAAAATTTGTATTCTGAGTTTCACTTAAATTCATCCAATCAAGATGAATATGGTGAAAAAGGTTTTCCACTCATTTACTCCATAAAATAACTTTTATTAGCTGTTTCCACCTTTTATTTTTCTCTTATAAAAATAAAGAGTAAAGTGGAGGGATACAAAAAGTAACATAATTCTCACCTCTTTATTTTTAGAGAAATTAGGACACCCACCAGAGAACTTATGCGTTATTTGCCCTATACCAATTTACACTATTTACAAACCGTATATAATCCATATTTTCTCTGCTACCCCTATAGCCATGTCAAACCATTTTTATCAAACATGTAGGCAAAATCTTAATTGAGATCTGATAAGATTTTATTTACTGATACATATCTGTGCAAATATTGTTTGACGGAAGCTTATAACTCTAATATCTAAATCTTTCCGAAATTCAAAATATTCATCTTCCTTTTTTCATCTATTTTCTCTTAGCTTAGTCTACTATTTCCACAAGAACAATCCTAAAAATTCATGTCTGGAAAATTAAAAATAGAGAACGACTACAGGCAAGCGCCACCTTGTTCTATTTCTGTTTTTTTTTTCTGCTTGTTTCTTCTTCTCTATCTTAACTTATAAATCCCTTTAACAATGAAATGTTTCATTTTTCCAATATTGTTCTTGTGTGAATGTAAATATTGAATCTTCGATTAGTTTTTTTTTTTTGTTTTCTCAATCGTTATGGTGCTCTAAAAAAATCAGATAGCTCTGACACTTCTGTTTGTAGCTGTAATAAAGAAGAAAACTTGATTATTGCTCAGTTTTGGTAGAGGCTCTTATGATATTATTCTCAAACACAATTTTGATTCTTTTCCTAAAGGCTCTGAAGAAAAGATTTTTTATTCATCTTTTAACTATCGCATGGTCTGGTCTCACCACGGACAATGGATGGCCATGAGTTTGCTGATAAACAAAATGATCTATGTAGAATTGATGAAGATTAAAGAGGTTAAGCATTATGATACAGAGAAAACTGAGATGAAGAGTAAAGAGGTTATGTTTGAAGTTGAGATCTTTGCAGTAAAAACAGACTTAGCCACGCGAGATGCCCATATCAACGCGTCGAACAAAGATTTCGAAAACAAGCTGAGATACAACACATTAGTGGCAGAAAAAGTTGGAGTTTGTGCTAAAGTAGACGAGCTAAAATCTGAGATGAGTATTAGAGAAATCCAAAATAAGCAAATGGAAGAGCTTATTTGTTAACCGGGTAAATATTATATTAACTGTGTAACAATCGACATTATCAACAAATCTGTTTTTAATCTCAAGTAACTCATTTTTTATACGTGTATATATTATATTAGCTGTCTAACAATTTGACATTACCAATAAATACATTATTCATATCTTCATTTCATATGGCATAGCTATGATCTTGACTTCTAATTGTATTGAAAAATGTAATGTAATATATAATTCTAACAAGTTTTATGCTCACATAATTTATTTGTTAACCGTGTAAATATTATATTAACTGTCTAACAATCAACATTACCAACAAATCTGTTTTTAATCCAAGTAACTCATTTTTTATTCGTGTATATATTATATTAGTTGTCTAACAATTTGACATTTACCAATGAATACATATACCTAAACCTTACAAGTATCTTCATTTCATATGACATAGCTACAATCTTGACTTCTAATTATATTGAGAAGTGTGTTATATAATTCTAACAAGTTTTATGCTCGCGTAATTTATTTGTTAACCGTGTAGATATTATATTAACTGTCCAACAACTTGAAATTACCAATAAAGCAGTTTAAATTTCAACTAGCTCATCTTTTAACCGTGTATATATTATATTAGATGTCTAACAGTTTGACATTACCAAAAAATAAATATAAATAACATTATGTGTATGTACATTTCATACACCCTAACTATGATCTTAACTTCTTATGGTATCGAGAAATGTGATAAACATAATTCGAACAAGTTTACTCCAAGTAACTTATTTGTTAATTGTGTAAATATTATACTAACTATCAACTAATTTGACGGTCTCGTCTTGATCGTCAGATGAGTAGAGGAATCTTGGAACAAAGAAGATTAACTTTGGAAGAGCATGATCTTATTTGAGATTATGGTGATGATTGAGTGTGATTATGTAAATAAATGGCAGAACATATTTTCTTTTGTTTAGATTCATTTGGAAAAAAAAATTTGAAGAAGAAGGAAAAAGAAGAAGAACGACAGTGAGGGAGAAATATCTTTACAAATCTTTTCAATATCAAACTAAATATTTTTTGTTAGCTATGGTCTTACACACTAAACTGAAAAAAGCCTAGAGTCATGAGAAAAAAGGGTCTTATGGTCATTTTGATTACACCTTATCCACAACTACTTCAACTTTTTACTGTTTCTGGTATTTTGTTAATTTTATTGTTTTCTATGGTTTTTCAACAAGTTACCTCTTATTTTTACACCAAGTTACTCTACTTTCCTCTATTGTGTCGTCAGTCAAACCCTATATAATTTAACAAACATTTTGACATATTTTTGCAGTTTTCAAGAGAACAAACAGTCAGTCTAACCCTCATATCAATTTTGCAGTTCTCAAAAGAAATATAGGAAAAAATAAAAATATAATTATAATTATACAAATAGTCTAACCTGTAACAGAAAAAAAACTACACGCTTTTGAATAGTACGAACGTTTCACAGCAAACTCTTGCTACTTTCTTGTACAAGTAACTTATCAATACCAAATCGGTTCTCACTAAACCAGATCTCACACTAGACCGGTGTACCTCCCAAGTCCCAAATGTAGATTTCACGTCATATTCTCAAGTTAGCTTCCTCGGCAAGTTATACGTTCTCTTCAGAAACTTAGTCGCAGACTCATCATAACGGTAACACAAAACTCTCAACAGCGTGTTTGCTTCTGTCGGACTCCACGGTCCAGAAGTCGGCGGCAACGGAAGCTTACCTCTGTCCGAACCATGATTCTCGAGACACACCGCTTTAAACCGTTCGATGAGAGACTCCGTATCCGTACGCAGCAACGGAAGTATACTCTTGACCGTCGTGGAAACCTTCTCGATCAAATCCAAAGGCAACCCGTCTCCGTTCGACCAGAAAAGATCGCATAGAAACTTGAAATCCTCGTCTACCGCATCGGAGTCTTGAACCGTGAAGCAACGTGATGGTCCACCCGCGAGGAGGACTAATAAGAACCCGTCGAAAGAAGCTCTCATGATATCTGAAATGACTCTGGTTCGGACTCTATCGTGAACGGATGACGAAATAATCTCAAGGCAACGTTCGAGTTCTTGAAGAAAGGATTCGACCCTCGAGGAAGATACTTCTCCTACGTACAGACCGTCCCAGAGAACGTTGCTTAGATCGTGGAAGACGATCTTGTAAGCAGTTGCTTCGGAGAGTTGCTGTACTCCTTTGGAGCAGTAACCGATTGACTGTTCAAAGATTTTAGCTTTGCCATCAAAGGCAGCTATGTCGGATTCCGGGAGACGGTTTAATGTTTTTCTTCCGGATGATTCGATCTCGGTCCTGATGTAATGCAGTGTGTTGATTCTGCAACAGAACTGGAGTATCTCAGCTGAGTCATTACTCGTCCCGATCTGTGATTTTCTCCGGTTAGAAGCCGCCATTGGCTTCTCCTTCTTCTTGAAGACACCGTGTAGTCTCGAACCGACGGTGCATCTTGTTAAGGCGGGCAAAGCGGGTAGAAACGTGTTCCTCGAGCCTAAACAAGAGAAACCAACAAAGAATGAGCTTTCATCATTCATGAAACAAGAGAATCAATAAAGAGAATCTGCATACCGCAGGAAGATTTGGCCTTTGATACATAATGCTGCATACACTTGTCGAGACCCGAGGTCAGCTCGGGAAGTAAAACTGTATGCAAAAGTATAGGCAACAAGAAAAACGCTTCCAAGGTCTCATCTACCATCCTCAGTACATCCACGGAAGAAGGAGCAATGCCAAGTTTATTCAGTTTCGGATTCCATGCCTGCAGAGATGGACACACCAATGATCAATATAACTCTTAACTGAGCATACAAAGTAAAACTCTTATGTACCTCTTGCTGGAGATTCCGATCAATCCACTCCTTCAGTCTATCGACTCTGGTCTTGATCCATGATTTCACAAGGTTTCCTATAACAACTTCCGCTTCAAAAGGAGGCATCTCTCTTATAACCGACTTACCACCATCGTCACTATCTACTGCGTCTTGAACAGCAATCTGCACCAGATCCTTCTCAAGCTTATCTGCAGCGGTGAGTACTCTTATTGCATCAGGCGTCAACTCGGTGATACCAGAAACAAATTTCTTCAATTCGGTTCCGTAGCAGGAATGAAGCGTAGCTGCAGCCACGCCAGCTGCAAGAGGATGCCAGTTCTTTAAGATTGGACTGAATATCGCCTTCTCGTTGAATGCTAAATGACCAATATCCTCTGCAAGAGTCGCAAGGGCAGGAAGATTGCTCGTGCTGCTCTGACGAGATTTTGACCGCTTGCTATGTTCCACCATCTTCTTTGTCTGTTTCAAACAAACCAAAAAGATACATAAACAGCTGCAGAAACATGAAATTAGATCATGTTTCTAAAACAAACCTGCGAAAAGGCCATACGCAAGGAAGATCTGATATAGGTATCGACCCGATCACGCCCTGAGTCAACATTCTTCTTTTTCCTTCTATACTCGCTAGAAGCATCTTCACCTAGTACTTTAGCTACTGAGATGCCCAGAGAAACTGTCGTTTCAAGGGTCTCGACGTTATCAATGTTGAAAGTATCATGGTAAGCAAGAAGCCTCTTCTCAGCCCAATCCAGGATCAAACTCAAGACAGAGCTCGAGATCTTGGAATACTTAGGATCATTGGTCTCCTTTGCTTCACTCTCAACTTCGAGTATCAAGTTATGAGCAGCTACAAGCAAGTCATTCTCCACTTGACCAGTTGCAACGTACCGGTTAAACAACACCCAGAGGAAACAAACGTTGTGAACCATCTGGTTCATACCCAAGACAGGCCATGTTTTCTTTATAAGCTCCAAAACTTCATCCACCTCTTCAACAACCGATAACTCGTCGTTCACATCAAAACAAGACTCTAGCAGCATCTGATAGATTCTAAGATTGAGCGGGAACCCATCAGCCCAATGACAAGTGTCAGGACCAATCCCGTCGTTGTTGGAACGAGTAGCGAGAGACATTACAACACTCCTGAGATTCTGCGACTCTCCGGTGATCTTCCCGGTGTCTAACGGCCTCTCGAGACCGGACCGGATGATTTGCTTAAGCTGTTGAACAGATTTATCAGACTTACTCAAAGGAACATGAGGGTGTGCGATCAAACTGGCTTCTAGAAGCTTCAAGTTTCTTCTCTGCCATGATATGTACTCCTCGTGATCAGGAAAGTCTGTGGCTTTGAGCTGTTGAAGAAGCTCAAGAGGTAGAACCATAGTCTCCACACGCCTCCCAAGCTAAATCACAAAATTTCAAATCTCAATTGTAATTAAAATTAAAATGATAATCTGTAATTAAAAGAGATCTTCTTCTGTACCTGACCAGAGGCGATCCTGAGAAGAGCTCTACGGATCCGTGAATCGATCTGCTCGGAGATTCGCATCTGAACACGAACTAACTCACCCACCGTTACGGATTTCTTGACCCGATCGGGTTGACCCGACGATTCTCCTTCTCTGACGTCTCCGCCGCCGCCTCGTTTCTTCATCCCTAACGCCTTCTTCACTCTGCTGGCCGCCGTCGATGTCAGAGATCTGTGAAGAGAAGGAGACGCGGATAGAGACGCGGCGCCGTTGCTCCGATCGGACTTGGGAGATTGAGGGATGAAAGTGAGGGGACGACTTCCGGTGGTGCGGCAAGCAGCGACTAAGATCTCGTAAGCGGTTTCTCGGAGCTCCGAATCCGATAAATTTGGGGCTGGATCGCCGAAAGGAGAAGGTAAAGATTCCATTTTCACTTGGAATTAAGCAAAAGAGAGAGAGCGCTACAACTCAAAACCTTGAGCACAGTACCAAAGATCCCCTTCTCGCTTACTAATTAGTACTTTTTAGGGAGATTACTGAACAAGAGAGTTTTTTGGGGAAGGATCAGGCCAACCGTTATGATGATGCAATCATTGATTTATCAACAAAATGCAGAAAGAAATAAAGTTAAAAAAAAAAACCTTTTATTTTGGTTCTTTGGATATAATTAAAAAGGTGAAGAATTTGGGTTGGGCAGATTATGATTCTTGCTTGAGGTTAAAGAATGAAACAAACAAAAAGACAAAAGTAAAACCAAGCGAGACAGGTGTTTTCCTTCGACACCAAACGCATATATACGGCGATGTGAAGCTATGTGTATGTATGTGTATGTGTTAAATAAGACAGGCAGATCATTTAATGAATTTTTTATTCTCTGTTGTTTTTATGCCAGAGAAATAATTAAATAAGAGATTATGAACTTGTTTACAGAAAAAAAAAAGGATTGTTATGAAATTTAAAAGGGGAAATCAATCTCAGTCAAGTTGAAATTTGAAAGAAATTACATGGTTTTTAGATTTAAAATTTGAAAACTGATGTTTGATCCAGAGTATTTTATTTTGTTCCCTGAAGGAAGCAATCAATGCCAAGAGTCGAAGACGACTTTCTGCCATTTTATGCGTTCTAGACTTTTAGATTGAAGGAAGTTGTCAAAATTTCACACGCCATTTTTCTCTTCCATTTATGACAGCATTTTCACACGGCATTAACACTCATTCAACTAAAAAGTTATAGGTTGACAAAAAAAAAACTAAAAAGTTATAGTCAGTCACAAGAAAACTCAGACTTGGCATTCACAAATGTTTAAATGTTTGGTGCATGTAGATTAGAATCTGAATAACTGAAATGTTGAATTTGCATAACAGACAGATGTATGTGAAAATTAATACAAGACTTTACAAATTTTAGAGTGTATTTAATTTTTTTTTTCCGAATTTATAAGATAATGCTTTAATTTATATATCCATGTAGTGCGGCGGTTGTTGACCATTGTTTATTTTTCTATATCCTCTTTTCTAATCATATCCTTAGTTCCTTCATTTTCAAATAATGGTACATAACTGAAGACTACAAAACAAACAGTTTAGAAATCACTGGCTTGAATATCAATTAATATATTTATGCAAAAAACCTAACATGTGCCACGGAATTTTGATGTTGATGATTGTTCTTTGTCACTTTTCTTTATCTAGGAAACTATGGTATAAGTTAATTATAAAGTAGAAACAATAGTATTTATTACGTAACTGATTGATAGATAAAAGATTGATGGAGAAAGCTCTCTTGATAGAGAAAAAAAATCCGTCGCCTAAGAGATGCGAAATCTCTCTGGGAAACCTCATGTACTTAGCAGGCACACGCCTTAACCACTCGGCCAAAGCGACTTTGTTAGTCAGCGCAGCATTGTCTTTTTAGTGCGAGCTGAACCGAACATAAATTGGGCCATGGAATCTTTTTTGTCAGAGGAGCTTCAGCGAAGAATGTAATATCGTCGTTGAGAAAATTATATCTAATCTTTTCATTTGATTACGATATTTGGTAAGTTAATTATTTGCAATTGATCATATTCTAATGGTAGTTGGTAGATGATTTCCTCAACTTTGATCATGTCAAGTCAACCCAATAAAACATGTGAAGATTAAGAGAAAAAACAAGCTACAATAATAGAAGTTTCTGACGGCAAGCCAAGACATGTTAGAAACTTTATTAATCTTATCATATAAAGAATTAGCCAACTCATTATGATGCGTGTATTGGAATTAATCATTAGGAAAAGAAAGAAGCTTGGCTGAATCAAAACTACATTTTATGGTTTGATGAGATTTCAGTATGCCACATCATGAACCTGTGGACCTGTGGTGAAGGAAATAACAAATGCCCTCCAATTCTCCTTCGCAAGAAACCATAAGTTAGTTTAAGAGATGACTAGATTTTGGCCCGCACTTTCAAAGCGTGGGATCGTTTTTTTTTACGTACTTATTGTTATAATCCATTTCTATTTCTACCGAAAATTTATACCATATAATTTTATGATTTTTTTTAGTAGTTATTGTTATAAGTTTGGATGATCTATATATATAGAAAATGTTAACCTTAAAATGAAATAATTATTTTGCTGTTGGAAATTTCAGCAAGAAATTCAATTCAAAAATATTAGCAATATAATTTAATTTTAGAATGGTAGTATAATTTAAATTAAAAATGACTTGCAATATAATTTAAATTAAAAATGGCTAGTAATAACATGTAACCCATATTGTAAATGTATGTTTACGTTTTATAATTGTATTTTTTATATATAATATTAATTACAATGTTAAATAGTTTTGATAGAATTTACTATTGAAATAATTAATTAAAATCCCATATACTTAAAAATTTATTAACCAAAAATCTAGAAGTTAATGGGCCCCCAACAAATCTAATATTCTGGTTTAGAGCTCGACCAAAACACATTCTTCATTTCGTCATATTTGACCATTCGAAAAAAAAATCAGAAAAGGAAAGAAAAAAAAGAGACAGAGATCTAGAACGGTCTCTTCACCGACAAAAGAAGAGATGAAGAGAAATCTTTGGTCGATGGTGAAAATCAAAGGTGTACGACTCTGTATGAGTAAATACCAAATCAGAATCTCGAAATCTTTCTGTATACCGACGTTTACTCTCTCTTTTTTATTCAAGTCATCTTGCGATTCATCTAGTTGATCTGAGATGCCTCTTTATCGATCTGTTCAGGTACATGAAAATCGGTTGATTCTGATGATAGATCTTAGTCTAGCGAACATAAAATCACCGACAGCTCCCTAGAATCGGTTACATGAAAGACGCTTACGGATGTTCCATCGATCCGTTCAGGTACATGAAAATCGGTTAATTCTTTTTCTTAATCTAAAGATATTATGCTAATCTAAAAGGGCAAATCTCTAAAATAGCATTTTTCTAAGTTTATATCACAAAACCAAAATAGCACATTTCTAAGTTTATCCTTTGAAATTTTAATTTTTTTATTTTTCAAAATTTGAAATCTTATCCCAAAACCTCATTTCTCAACTCAAAACCCTAAACCCTAAACTCAAAACCCTAAACTCTAAACCCTAAACTCTAAACCCTAAACCCTAAATCCTAAACCCCACCCTTTAACTCTAAACCCTAAGTTTGTGACTTTTGATAAAACATTAAGTGCTATTTTTGTGACTTTTGACCTTGAGTGCTAGTTTGCGAACAAAAACTTGATTTAGTGTTATTTTTGTCTTTTTCTCAATCTAAAATCTCTTCACTGATTTTGACCATTCCGTAAATGTTTTGCATGTAGTGGTATAAGATGACTTATCGGTTGATTCTGATGATAGATCTTAGTCGAGCGGTCTTCGATCAGAACTGATTTTGACTATTCCCTGATAGAGTCGGAAACACCTCAGCAAGCACGAGCTTCTCAGATGTCAAGCTCGTACTGTCCATCGTCTTGCTCAAAACCTGGAGAGCGATGTTCATCATTTTTACATCTAGTCTGTTGTACACAACAGTATGATGACGAAGGACACGACGGGTCCTATCCAAGCAAAGTTGATCTCCAATTCTCAAAGTTCCTTGTCCTATCCAAGCAAAGCCTTACAGTACACAGATAAGTATCCAACTATGGATTTAATTTTTGGGTTATACATGAGAAACAGTATATGTTTTATAGTTAGTGAGTTGACTTAATAGTATAGATACAATTCATGTAAAGGTCGAGCAGTCAAAGGTTTAGAGACAAAAGCTTTATTCATTTTAAGGACATGGGACAGAGACATGGCTGCAAAGCAATACAAACCCAAGTAAGTACATTTTCCGCGCTTAAAATTGTAGTAATTAGGCTTGGAACTGAAACTGGTAGTTAGGAAAATAAACCGGAAGATTTGTTTGATGAATGTTGATTGCAGTCTGATTTCTCTGGCATTAAAATATACGTCTTTCCTACTTTAGAGGCATTAAAATTAGTGTATGTAAAATTTGATTAGAGATGAAGCCGGCATCTGATTTCTCTGGCATTTGATGTAATAAGTTTTGAAATAAAAAACTTTTGCAGAAGTTCAAATATGCTTGTTAGAAACATTCATTGTTTGGTATTGAGGTTTCCGAGCCTCATCAAAAATGTGTTTTCCTCATCATGAAGCAAAAAGATCATAATCCTTTTATGTAACGAACTTTTCCAAAAGTTCCAATAAAAATATAATAGAAACATAGTAATATAAAACAGCAACTGAACATAGAACCAAAGTATGGAAATAAGTAACCAAAAATCAAGCGCTCTAAGTTCAAGAAGATAAAATAAAAAAACAAAAATCATAGATTAGCAAAAATCTCTCTAAAGACCACGTTTTTTTTTCGACGTTGAGGTTTACCTTCACTATCAACAATCAGTATCTTCAAGCCTTTCTTTGACGTCACTCTGGAGACAGCAACATATAATTGTCCGTGAGAAAAAACCGGTCTTGGTAGAAAAATTCCAACTTCAGACAATGTTCGACCTTGGCTTTTATTGATAGTAATGGCGAATGCAACACCAATAGGCAGTTGCCTCCTCATTTTGAATGGCAACTTTTTATCTGAAGGAGTTATAGAGAGTCTAGGAATAAGCATAGTTTGACCAATCTTTCCCTTTTCCCCTGTAATGACATTTGCCTTTATCATGAAGTCATACATTTCTGTAATCTGGAGTCTAGTTCCATTCATCAATCCCCCAACAGGATCTATGTTTCTTAACAACATCACTGGACAACCTACTTTCAGTCGCAGACTATGATTTGGCAATCTTGATGCTTTGATTCTGTTTAAAAAATCTGGAGTAAGGGCTTGGTCATTAACAGAAAACTTATCTGAAGCATCGATAGAATCAGAGCTTAAGTATATTTTTTCCTCTCTGCATGAAAATGATTAAACGTTAAAAAAAATATAAAACATTGAAGAATATACTACATGTAACAAATTAGAAAATTGTAACCAACCACCAAGCTTATCCAGCATGTGTTGATTAATCATGTTCACATCATCGTTAGTAGGACATAATATAGCTCTCTCCTGAAAAAACTTTGCCTCCTTGTTCTGGTTTAGACGTAGCATCTCCATACACTGCTGAACTTATAGCTTCTATTGGATCTTTAGCATCCAGAATTAGAAACTCCTCTGGGATGTCGATAAGAGCTTCCCCGTCATTTCCATCACCAATCTTTTCATCTACAATATCTAATATCCATTGTGAAAACTCCTGCAAGTCTTTTGCCTCCTCAGCTGACAAATTATTGGACAGCAGCTGCATATTCTTGGTTAACTGCAAAACTTTTACATGCTTCCATAGATAAGACGAATTAAGAGCAGCCATAACAATCTCTGCCCTTCCAGCTCCATTAATGACAAGCAAAACTTGTCTAAAATCTCCACCAAAGACGACAACTTTCCCACCAAAAGGTCTTTTATCCTTGTCTCCAACAATGTCCAACATACTCCTATCCAATGATTCAAAACAATGCTTACTCATCATTGGAGCTTCATCCCAAATTATAAGGGAGGCTGCTTTCACCAGATTTGCCTTATCAGTTCCTGGTGTAAGTTTGCAAGTGGAAAATTCATCTGGATTGATAGGAATTGCAAATCGAGAATGTGCAGTCTTTCCTCCCTGTAGCAACAGAGAAGCTGTCCCACTCGAGGCAACATTTAGACATATTTCGCCTCTAACACGTATTGCAGCAAAAAGCAATCTCCACAAGAAAGTTTTGCATGTACCACCAAATCCGTACACAAAAAACACTCCTCCTTTTTTAGTGTAAACAGCATCAGTAATCTCATTGAAAATCTTCTTTTGCTCATCTGTTAGTTTTGGAATGTCACGCTCAAGATCAGCTTCTAACTCCTGCCGGTTGTAACTGAGCTCGTCCATAATCAAAACATTGTTATTAACATCTGGTATTGGTTTAGGCATATGTTTGAGAAGATGATTTGATGGGTTTGTTACGGTATAGATATCGAGAATCGGTATTGGGCTTGATGATTTCTGTTTGGTCAGAATTGTAAGACAAATCAAATACAGATGTGCTATAACGTTATAGAGCTGAGAAATTGTAGATGAGCTTTAAAAATAGAACAATACCTCTTGGATATTATATTGTGGCTTATTGAAATATTTTTTTTTTTAAAAAGGCAGTGGCAGTGGGTGGTAAATAACTTGAAAAGGCAGGGGTCTGCTTTAATAGTATAGATTCTAAATATAAATTTTAATTTTCTGTTCAAAATATAGATGGTTATAGTCATGTTGTTTCGTGTAAAATATGTTTTCTAAATATATATTTTGGGGATATTGTTTAAAATATAGAGGGTTATATTCATCTTGTTTTGTGTTTTCATTTCAGGGTATAGGATTTGAGAAGATGATTTGATGGGTTTGTTACGGTATACAGATCGAGAAACGGTATTGGGCTTGATGATTTCTGTTTGGTCAGAATTGTAAAACAAATCAAATACAGATGGGCTATAACGTTATAGAGCTGAGAAATTGTAGATGAATTTTTTTTCTTACAAATTCGGGGGACTATTTATATATAATGTTTTTCAAAAAAATTTGGGGCTTAAGGCGAATGTTTCATCCGGTTTAGCCCTTAACCGGGCCTTCTAGAGATACACAAGTCATTCAAGATTTAATTTTTACTGGTTCGGTTCAGCCTTAGTTCAGTCGGTTCGCATATACAGTCTATATCAGTTATTTTTATCTGAAATTAAACATAAATACGATTCAGTTTATATATTTTGTATCAAAATTACTGAAGTTTATCCGATAATTAGGGGTTGGTCCGACATACGAGCGGGTAAGTCTACAGGTAAAATTATTTTATATTAAAATACATTTTAATTTTATAATTTTTTTAAAAAATTTCTTAAAATAAAAAATAATAAACCAGATGTTTTAAAATTCAAAGATCATGTTGTAATTTTTATTAGTTTTTTTTGGTCTGAGTTGAAAAAACCTAACGTTCTTTAGTAAACACAAAATTATGTACAAAATTAAGAAAAATGTAATAATTTATATTTCTTCTTTTGATTTTTATATCATTTTGATATAGTTGAAGAAAATCTAAAGTAAAAATAACTGACACATTTTTTTAAGAATTTCAAATTTTAATATTATTACACTAATTAATTTTCTCACGATAAATATTATGGTGTATAGTTTGCTTTCATGTAAAACTTATGTGGGAAAACTAATTTTAACAGATTTACTAAAACAATTTAAAATATACGATATCATTCATGTAATATTGTAATGTCAGCGTTACACATAGGAAGGTTTTAAAAGGTGGTTTAGTGAAGGATCTCTTCTACGCATTCATCAAATCTAATTTCAACAGATTTTCATTGTTTTATTCTTATGTTGGAATCATAGGTGAGATGAGTGTATAAGTTTAAAGCTGATATTGTGACAATAAGTTTAGTATGCGTCTAGCTGGTTTAAACCGTTGCTCTAAGATCATGGCCGGACCTGGAAAAGTCGAATGAAACATTAGTTTCTAATCTCAAAAATTTTAAAGAAAATTACACATAATTTTAGAGCAGTCTATGTCAAAAGTAATATATAATCTGCTTGTTCAGTGTTATTCCTCGATTGTTACTAATTATGCATGATCTCTTTATTTTTAAATTGTCGCCGAAATATTATGAAGAACTTGAATTATATTTATATCGAAAGTTAAAAGAAGTCATAGCGGGAAACAAATAAAAAAAGAGAGTTATTCTACATTTGGAACAACAAATGATTGTTACTATTTTAAAATTGTTTCTTGCATTTATTCTAAAATACCACTTGAGAAGTTGGTTGGTCAAGTATGTTAGAGCTTTCTGTCATTCCAAAGTTAATTTCTTGATAAACATAATAATTCTTCCTTAGATGTCTCTTCTTTTCGATTTTGTTGAGTGGAATGACTAATAAGATCTCTTTTTATTACATTTGGGATTGTTATTAGAGCAAGGGATTTGGGAAGTAGCTTTAAGAAGGTTCTACACAAACCTAGTAGCAAGTAGCTGATGGTGATTGGCAACAACACGTTGACATGTAAACCTTAGGTCATTTCTATTTGCTGAAGCCAAAAGATGATCCAAGCACCCTTTTGAATTCTATCGATTGGTAATTACATACAAATACTTTTAGGATGTGCTGAAACATCGGATCCTTGTGATATATACTTGTTCTTTTGAGATCTTTTGTCCACATATCCATTGTTGCAATCTACTTTTCTGTAATGCAAACACAATCAAAACAAAGAACTGAGCTATACATGATCAAATCGTGAAGACACACAACGAAACAACACAGGCGGAGGAATCAAAAAGAGTAAAGAGAAAGAAAAAAATTAAATGTCCGTACTGTTCATCGACGCAAGGACGGTGCGCCACCACGAGCTCTGGCAGATCGATCACTGAGTGCTCCTCATGCGGTCGCGTAGATGAAGAACGTCAGACGCAAAACCATCACCTCTTTCATTTCTGCGCCCAAGACACTCCTCTCTCCCTCGTCACTCAAGATCTCCATACGCCGCCGCAACCGTCTCCGGTCGACGAGGAAGATCCATTTGAGTCCACCGGGTTCATCACGGCTTTCTCAACCTGGTCACTCGAACCGAACCCGATCTTCTCTCGCTTCTCCCTCTCCTTCTCCGATCATCTCGCTGAACTCGAACAACCCTGGAACTCGCTTCATCCTCAACGAATTCGACGGTTGTGGCGGATAACCTTAGGCCTTAAATGCAAATCATCGTAATAGGTAACGCAAGAAGACGCTATGCCTATTCAAACGGGAGTTTAACTCCAAATGTCCTTATGAAAAAAATTCATTATTCTTATCCCCTTTCTATTCTCATTATCTATTTGTTTTTGAATTCCCTATACTAATCTTTTTTTCTTTAATATATTTTTTCTCCACCTCGTTAATTCATTTAATTTTTCAATTAAATACATCCAACCAAACACAACAACCAAATGAGGTCCACAAACAACCTTAACCATTCAAATTTCTCTTGGCCCACATATCTTTATGTTCTTCTTCACTCTTAGCGTGAAGAGCTCTTCTTCTCCACCCTTCATTGGCGATTTTAAAACTCGAACATCAGGTAATTCTTGTCCGTTTTTCATGAAATTTGTGTGAAATATCTTTTAAATGTTTGTGTAAACCATGGGTAACTTAAAAAAGTAAGAATTGATGAAAATTTGAGACACTGCTAGCAGTTTGTAACACTGGAAAGAAGCTTGAAGAGGTGAAGGCAAATGAAGAAAAAGGTCTTTGGTATGCTGATTTGGTGAACTATTTAGCTTGTGGAAGAGAGTCAATGGGTCTTGAAGGATATGCCAAGAAGAAGTTCTACAAAGATGTGAAGAGATACTATTGAGATGAGCTTTACCTCTACATACTCTGTAGAGATCAACTCTATAGAAGAGTAGTAGCTGAAGAAGAAGTTGATGGGATCCTTACACATTGTCATGGGTCATCCTATGGAGGTCACTTCGCCATTTTCAAGACTGTTTCAAAGGTGCTACAAGCTGGGTTTTGGTGGCCTCATATGTTCAAGGACACTCAAGACTTTGTCTTTAAGTGTGATTCATGCCAAAGGAGAGGGAACATCACCAAAAGGAATGAGATGCCTCA